>NC_088415.1:52998315-53018315 GCF_034236695.1 Oncorhynchus nerka
AAATAATTCGCAAACACGTTACAGAATTTCCACGTGGGCGAGGACATTGGAATTAAAACAAAGCCTACTGGATTACAACTTGTTTTTAACCAAGACAGAAGAATGTATTACTGCCTTTTTCCTACATAACATAGGTACCGCAGATCGCCTTATTGTAAGGGCACTTTCAAAAGAGTTCACATGAACAAAGGGAACAGAGGAACTAATAGTACAGATGGCACCACTTGTAGTGCTTAGAAGCACCGAATAAGTTAGGAAAAACAAAAAGAAATGGAGAATCTTATTCAAGAAAGATCAGGTGTAATATAAAATGAAAATAAAGTGAACCGGATTGAATATGGGGAATAACAGACCAAATTATTACACCAACCATCTTCAAAAATAATTGACAAAAGCGTGTTACGAATGACGGAGTCATCCATGATTCACCAAACAATATTTTGAACGAGGAATAAAAATACTTCAAACACGTCTTCCATTTCAGTCTCCTTCGTCTCCACTAACTGATTCAGGGGGGTTGGGTTAAATGCAGAACACACATTTCAGTCTCCACTAACTGATTCAGAGGGGTTGGGTTAAATGCAGAACACACATTTCAGTCTCCTTCGTCTCCACTAACTGATTCAGAGGGGTTGGGTTAAATGCAGAACACACATTTCAGTCTCCTTCGTCTCCACTAACTGATTCAGAGGGGTTGGGTTAAATGCAGAACACACATTTCAGTCTCCTTCGTCTCCACTAACTGATTCAGAGGGGTTGGGTTAAATGCAGAACACACATTTCAGTCTCCTTCGTCTCCACTAACTGATTCAGAGGGGTTGGGTTAAATGCAGAACACACATTTCAGTCTCCTTCGTCTCCACTAACTGATTCAGAGGGGTTGGGTTAAATGCAGAACACACATTTCAGTCTCCTTCGTCTCCACTAACTGATTCAGGGGGGTTGGGTTAAATGCAGAACACACATTTCAGTCTCCTTCGTCTCCACTAACTGATTCAGAGGGGTTGGGTTAAGTGCAGAACACACATTTCAGTCTCCTTCGTCTCCACTAACTGATTCAGAGGGGTTGGGTTAAATGCAGAACACACATTTCAGTCTCCTTCGTCTCCACTAACTGATTCAGAGGGGTTGGGTTAAATGCAGAACACACATTTCAGTTGGATACATTCAGCTGGACAACTGACTAGGTGTCCCCCTTTCCCGTTACCTTACTGAAGTTAATTGTACGCTTACATTTTTTTTTAAATGCAAAATTAACAACTCTACACGTGAAGGCCAAATTACAGAGGAGGAACTTATTGATGCAATTAAAGCCTTTAAGTCCAAAAACAGGTAAGGTATCACTAATATTTTTTTTATGTACTCAGAGGTCCGTTATTAGCATGTTTTAACCACTCCTATAAAAATGACAGATTATCAGATACTCAGCAAGGTCTGATTTTTACTGATACTGAAACAGGACACAGACGGTATATATAAGGACCCACCACGGAAACTGGAGGCCCCTTACGCTACAGTGATGTGGTGCAAAACGTTTGAGCAAAAGGCAGAGCGCATAGAATTAAAAAGGTACTGTCAGATATTGTTCATCCTGATCAGTCAGCTTTACAAAAAAATGTTTTTTTTTTACATACATTGGAGGTAATATCAGAAAAGTACTGGAAACAATAGAACACTATGACACATTTTGGAAACTGGGCCAGGTATTCATAGCTGATTTTGAAAAGGCCCATAATAAAGAACCATTAGAATTTGTATATAAATATCTGGACTATTTACATTTTGGAGAATCTCTTATACAATGGGTTAAAGTTATGTATAGTAACCATAGGTGTAAAATAGTACTTTCTGAGGAGTAATATAACTCCTCAGAAAGCACACTATACAGTTGAAGTCGGAAGTTTACATACACTTAGGTTGGTGTCATTAAAACTCACTTTTCAACCACTCCACAAATTTCTTGTTAACAAACTATAGTTTTGGCAAGTTGGTTAGGACATCTACTTTGTGCATGACACAAGTAATTTTTCCAACAATTGTTTACAGACACTAAGTTGACTGTGCCTTTAAACAGCTTGGAAAATCCCAGAAAATGATGTCATGGCTTTAGAAGCTTCTGATAGGCTAATTGACATCATTTGAGTCAATTGGAGGTGTACCTGTTGATGTATTTCAAGGCCTACCTTCAAACATAGTGCCTCGTTGCTTGACATCATTGGAAAATAAAAAATAAATCAGCCAAGACCTCATGAAAACAATTGTAGACCTCCACAAGTCTGGTTCATCCTTGGGAGCAATTTCCAAATGCCTGAAGGTACCACGTTCATCTGTACAAACAATAGTACGCAAGGATAAACACCATGGGACCACGCTGCCGTCATACCGCTTAGGAAGGAGACGCGTTCTGTCTCTTAGAGATGAACGTACTTTGGTGCGAAAAGTGCAAATCAATCCCAGAACAACAGCAGAGAAATGTTCTCTGGTCTGATGAAACAAAAATAGAACTGTTTGGCCATAATGACCATTGTTATGTTTGGAGGGAAAAGGGGGAGGCTTGCAAGCAAAAGAACACCGTCCCAACCGTGAAGCATGGGGGTGGCAGCATCATGTTGTGGGGTGCTTTGCTGCAGGAGGGACTGGTGCACTTCACAAAATAGATGGCATCATGAGAAAAGAAAATTGGATATATTGAAGCAACATCTCAAGACATCAGTCAGGAAGTTAAAGCTTGGATGCAAATGGGTCTTCCAAATGGACAATGACCCCAAGCATACTTCCAAAGTTGTGGCAAAATGGCTTAAGGACAACAAAGTCAAGGTATTGGAGTGGCCATCATAAAGCCCTGACCTCAATCCTATAGAAAAATTGTGGGCAGAACTGAAAAAGCGTGTGTGAGCAAGGAGGCCTTACAAACCTGACTCGGTTACACAAGCTCTGTCAGGAGGAATGGGCCAAAATTCACCAAACTTATTGTGGGAAGCTTGTGGAAGGCTACCCAAAGCATTTGACCCAAGTTAAACAATTTAAAGGCAATGCTACCAAATGCTAATTGAGTGTATGTAAACTTCCGACTTCAACTGTATAAAAAAATCATACAAATAACAACACACGAGCTCGGCACACAAGTCGGAAGTTTACATACACTTAGGTTGGAGTCATTAAAACTCACTTTTCAACCACTCCACAAATTTCTTGTTAACAGACTATAGTTTTGGCAAGTCGGTTAGGACATCTACTTTGTGCATGACACAAGTCATTTTTCCAACAATTTTTTACAGACAGATTTTTTCACTTATAATTCGTTGTATCACAATTCCAGTGGGTCAGAAGTTTACATACACTAAGTTGACTGTGCCTTTAAACAGCTTGGAAAATTCCAGAAAATGATGTCATGACTTCAGAAGCTTCTTATAGGCTAATTGACATTATTTGAGTCAATTGGAGGTGTACCTGTTGATGTATTTCAAGGCCTACCTTCAAACTCAGTGCCTCTTTGCTTGACATCATGGGAAAATCAAAAGAAAAAAATTGGAGACCTCCACAAGTCTGGTTCCTTGGGAGAAATTTCCAAATGCCTGAAGGTACCACTTTCATCTGTACAAACAATCGTACGCAAGTATAAACACCATGGGACCACGCAGCCGTCATACCACTCAGGAAGGAGACACATTCTGTAGAGATGAACGTACTTTGGTGCGAAAAGTGCAAATCAATCCCAGAACAACAGCAAAGGACCTTGTGAAGATGCTGGAGGAAACAGGTACAAAACTATCTATAACCACAGTAAAAACGAGTCCTATACTGACATAACCTGAAAGGCCACTCATGTAACATTCTATTGGTTGCAAGAATTTTGTATAATACTCTCAATGGGAAAATTCTACGTTTTTATTCTGCCGTCATTTTGTGTATCAGCTCATAAACCATGTTCCATGGAATCGGTACATCGAAAATCTCTTCCCAGCTATTTTGCTATCTATATGGCACAGCTGTCAATTTTTTGGTCCTTAAATGAAACTGGTATACTTTTTTACTTATAAAAATGTTCTTTAACCAACTTTGGTCTTTAATGCAGTTCCTTACTCCTTACTCTTCCATGTTTGCGGTAATGTTGCAATCAGTTGGTTGTAATTTTGGGTAGAGCAGACATTTCCATACATTTCTGTTAGCTGCATGTGTGACAACTCCACCAGTCTTATTTATATCATTTAAAAAGATTATACCTTACAGAATATATATAATAATATTTATTTTTTAATGATCAATTAGTAGATTTGAGTTTAACCATAATGTTTGTTATATTATTTGTTCTGTCTTTTCTGCCTTTTGTTAGGTTTCGTTCCTTACGTTCTTCCTTGTCAATCATCGGTTCATTGGTGAAATCAGCATTATGACAATATCTTGAATTAAACCATTCAAAAACCTTTATTAATGCGACTGCAGGCAGAAGTTGACAAACAGGAACAGGAACATAGCACGCATGCTTCCGAGTAAGTTCCACCTCAAACAAAAGGTCTCCAGTTGTTTTATTAAACCGAAGTCCCACCTTAGTGATGTCACTGACTATGTCATTACCTTTTTACTCCTGAGACCAAAACCCTATGTAAACAATGGCTTTTAGTGTTATCTTAAACTTTGCAGTAAACGTCCACTCCCCAAAGCTGATTTATTGTGGACTGTCTGACTAGTGTCTTATCTCCCACACTCCCCTGCAGAGTTCTGTTTCAGTCACACATTATATGAGAGAGAGACCTGTGGAACAATTCTAAAACTATATCATGAATATACGTATATATTGTTAATCTATAGTCTAGGACCCTATAAATGTAAGGAAGGGAAGGGGTCTTAAAACCCCTCCCCTTCTATTAATATAACATAAGCATAATTATTCTAATACATCAAACATCTGTATAGCCCCAAATCATGACCCCTAAGTAAGGGGTCATGATAACAGAACGTCATCAGCATACATGCATTTCTTATGTTCACTGCCTCGTATTGTTATTCCCTCTAAGGTTGGGTCCTGTCTTATTGCCTGTGCTAATGGTTCGAGGTACAAGGAGAAGAGCGTGGGTGATATATTACAGCCTTGTCTTGCCCCTCGCTCTAATTTTATTGTTCCTGTCAAATGTGCATTTCTCTTTATTCTAGCGGTCGGACATGAATACAGTGTTTTGATGCACTGTATCACTTCTTTGTTGAAACCAAATCTTTCCATAACTTGGAATAGATAATCCCATCCCACTGAATCAAATGCTATTTCTGCATCTAGACTGATTAATATTGCACTTGTCTTATTCTGAGTAATGTGGTCCATGACATGTAGTGTTCTCCTTATATTGTCCTGTGTCTGCCTATTTTGTATGAAACCAGTTGGATCTCCGTCAATCAATTCTGGGATTATTTTCTCCATTCTTTTGGCTATTATTGATGCATATAGTTTATAATCTGTGTTTAAGAATTGTGATAGGTCTATATGAACTGCATTCTTTCTTATCTTTACCCTCTTCTATCTTACTGATATGATGGCCTCTCTCCATGACGGTGGGAGACCCCCCTCCCTCAGAGTCCAGTTAAAACAGGCCTTAAGTAGAGGTGCTAATTGTTCTCTGAAGGTCTTGAACCATTCTGAAGGGAAGCCATCAGTGCCTGGAGACTTGTTGACTTTTTGTTGAGATATTGCTTTATTAATTTCTTCGGTGGATATTTCTAAAGTTAGTCTATCATTTTGCTCTGTCCCAATTGAGGGGAGATCGAGTGAGTTCAAAAAGTGCTCTATTGTCTGTGCATCTGCCTTCTCTGGTTGCTTGTACAGATTTGTGTAATATGATTCAATTGCATTCTGTATTTTATCTCATTTGCATGTGATCTTTTCTGATTGTTTTCATGTTGAAAATGGTATTCTGTGCTTGTTGTTTCCTGAGTCTCCATGCTAGTAATTTGGTTGCCTTTGAGCCTGCTTCATAATATCGTTGTTTCAGGAACCTAAGCTTTTTCTCAACTTCTTCTCTATAAATCTGGTCAATTTCCTGTTTTACCTTTTGAATCTCTCGTAATATAAGAGGGTCTTTGTATTGACCATGAGATTGTTCAAAGTTTCTTAGGGTTTCCTGTAATTTCAGCAGTTTCTGTGCTTGATTATTTTTCTTGAGAGATGATGTGGCTATGATCTTCCCTCTAATAACTGCCTTAGCTGCATCCCACAATATAGCAGGAGATACTTCCCCATTATCATTATTCTCCAGATAGATGTTCAATTCTGTCTTTATTGATTCCTTGAACGCTGGATCATTCAGCATGCTTGTATTTAGGTAAACTCCATTATGATGTAATAAGTCGCTCTGCCCGATCCTACAATCCTTAAGCCTGTGTCGATCTCCACTGTACATGAAAAAGTAGTCTAACCTGGATCATTCAGCATGCTTGTATTTAGGTAAACTCCATTATGATGTAATAAGTCGCTCTGCCCGATCCTACAATCCTTAAGCCTGTGTCTATCTCCACTGTACATGAAAAAGTAGTCTAACCTGGAGTATTCAGTGTGGCGGGCTGAGTAAAAAGTATATTCCTTATCGGTCTTGTGGGTGTCACGCCATACATCGAGCAGTCCTAGATCCTGCAGTATCCTATTGATCTTTTTGGCAACTAGGCTCATTTTCCTATTTTGGTTTGTGCTGTCCAATTTTGAGTTTATAATTGTGTTAAAGTCCCCTCCACAGATAAGAGTGCCAGTGGTTTCTGTGGCAATTAAATCAAACACCTTCCTGTAGAAGACCATGTCACTCCCTGGGGGTGAGTATACATTAAATAATGCAACTTCCTGTAGAAGACCATGTCACTCCCTGGGGGTGCGTATACATTAAATAATGTAACTTCCTGTAGAAGACCATGTCACTCCCTGGGGGTGCGTATACATTAAATAATGTAACTTCCTGTAGAAGACCATGTCACTCCCTGGGGGTGAGTATACATTAAATAATGTAACTTCCTGTAGAAGACCATGTCACTCCCTGGGGGTGAGTATACATTAAATAATGTAACTTCCTGTAGAAGACCATGTCACTCCCTGGGGGTGCGTTTACATTAAATAATGTAACTTCCTGTAGAAGACCATGTCACTCCCTGGGGGTGCATATACATTAAATAATGTAACTTCCTGTAGAATACCTTGTCACTCCCTGGGGGTGAGTATACATTAAATAATGTAACTTCCTGTAGAAGACCATGTCACTCCCTGGGGGTGCGTATACATTAAATAATGTAACTTCCTGTAGAAGACCATGTCACTCCCTGGGGGTGTGTATACATTAAATAATGTAACTTCCTGTAGAAGACCATGTCACTCCCTGGGGGTGTGTATACATTAAATAATGTAACTTCCTGTAGAAGACCATGACACTCCCTGGGGGTGTGTATACATTAAATAATGTAACTTCCTGTAGAAGACCATGTCACTCCCTGGGGGTGCGTAAACATTAAATAATGTAACTTCCTGTAGAAGACCATGTCACTCCCTGGGGGTGAGTTTACATTATATAATGTAACTTCCTTGTTATCCAGTTTACATTTAACAAGTATAAACCTACCCTCCTTGTATTTATTTCTGACAAACTCAAAATTAACTGACTTTGGGATCAAGATTGCAACTCCCCATTTTGTAAGAGGAAAATAAATAGTCCTATATCCAATTTTCTCGTGTTCAGGTGTGGATAAGTGAGTTTCCAACCAGAATAGTATGTCACCTCTCCAGTTTGAGCTTTGCTGTTACCTTACTTCTCTTGATGTAACTCCCCAGTCCGTTTACATTGAGACTGATGACCTTACTTCTCTTGATGTCACTCCCCAGTCCGTTTACATTGAGACTGATGACCTTACTTCTCTTGATGTCACTCCCCAGTCCGTTTACATTGAGACTGATGACCTTACTTCTCTTGATGTCACTCCCCAGTCCGTTTACATTGAGACTGATGACCTTACTTCTCTTGATGTCACTCCCCAGTCCGTTTACATTGAGACTGATGACCTTACTTCTCTTGATGTCACTCCCCAGTCCGTTTACATTGAGACTGATGACCTTACTTCTCTTGATGTCACTCCCCAGTCCGTTTACATTGAGACTGATGACCTTACTTCACTTGATGTCACTCCCCAGTCCGTTTACATTGAGACTGATGACCTTACTACTCTTGATGTCACTCCCCAGTCCGTTTACATTGAGACTGATGACCTTACTTCTCTTGATGTCACTCGCCAGTCCGTTTACATTGAGACTGATGACCTTACTTCTCTTGATGTCACTCCCCAGTCCGTTTACATTGAGACTGATGACCTTACTTGATGACCTTACTTCTCTTGACGCCACTCCCCAGTCCGTTTACATTGAGACTGATGACCTTACTTCTCTTGAAGTCACTCCCCAGTCCGTTTACATTGAGACTGATGACCTTACTTCTCTTGATGTCACTCCCCAGTCCGTTTACATTGAGACTGATGACCTTACTTCTCTTGATGTCACTCCCCAGTCCGTTTACATTGAGACTGATGACCTTACTTCTCTTGATGTCACTCCCCAGTCCGTTTACATTGAGACTGATGACCTTACTTCACTTGATGTCACTCCCCAGTCCGTTTACATTGAGACTGATGACCTTACTACTCTTGATGTCACTCCCCAGTCCGTTTACATTGAGACTGATGACCTTACTTCTCTTGATGTCACTCCCCAGTCCGTTTACATTGAGACTGATGACCTTACTTCTCTTGATGTCACTCCCCAGTCCGTTTACATTGAGACTGATGACCTTACTTCTCTTGATGTCACTCCCCAGTCCGTTTACATTGAGACTGATGACCTTACTTCACTTGATGTCACTCCCCAGTCCGTTTACATTGAGACTGATGACCTTACTACTCTTGATGTCACTCCCCAGTCCGTTTACATTGAGACTGATGACCTTACTACTCTTGATGTCACTCCCCAGTCCGTTTACATTGAGACTGATGACCTTACTTCTCTTGATGTCACTCCCCAGTCGGTTTACATTGAGACTGATGACTTTAAATTCCCCATGATGCATCGATATAAATAAAAAAAACCTGTGCACCATATCTGCCTGCTTATCATGAGCCTAAAAATGAACGAAAGATCAAGAACGATAATAAAGTAAACCAAAGTGGGAAAATATTTGGACTCCCATGTCAGAGGACTGTCTCTTGCCTCTGGGGTTTGAGGGGATGAGCCTGTCCGCAGGATGGGCCCCTCGCTCAGATATGAAAATGCGTGACGTAGTCACAAACAAGACCTGGTGGAACCGAAAATAATAAAGGCGCCTATTTCATCGCTTAGACACATCGGTCATGCTTGCATATCATGAATCCTCCCCTTGATATGCCCTTCTGTCGCCCCATTGTCAATGTGTCATTAATCCTTAGCTAATATATATGTTATTAACGTGACACTACTTCGTGTGTTCGTAAAGAACACATGCTTTTGGCTACTCACCCTCGTTCAGCATTGGGGGGAAAATAGGGGACATATTTTACCTATTGCAATGTCAACCGTAACAACCCAACGTCTTAACAGCTCGCGGTAACTATTCATTCTGTTAAATCCGATTCAGTGTCTTCCATCTTCCCGTTGGAAATGCCTGAGTCTCTCTCGGATGTGAACGTCCTCTCGCCGAGATGGTTTCCCTCTTTCTCCATGACCCTGCTTATCGACAACGATCCATGGGAGAGCCTGCTCGAGTCTTTCCGCTGGTGACGTCGCCTTTCTCCTGGCGGTATACTCCACTGGGAAGCCCCTTGACTTCAGGTCCTCAGCCGCCTCGTCTGCATGCTCGTATGTAACTGAGCCATTTTCCAGAAATACCCGCATTTTTGCCGGGCAATAGTGTTCGGATGCGAATACCCTTCTCTTTAAGTGCCTTCTTAATGGGGGTGTATTCTTTCCTTTTCAGTAATCTCTCCCGCGTAGTCATGATCAAAGAACACTCGTTGGCCTTGGAAGTTAACAGGCTTTTTCCAGGTTGCAGGTAAGACTTTCTCTTTGACTGAGAATTTTAGGAACCGTACTACTATGGATCTTGGTGGGGCGCCGCTGGGGGGTTTTTGGATGCCAGAGCTCGGTGTGCTCTCTCGATTCCCAGGTCAGTGTGTTGACTGCGGAGGTCCATGTGTCCGTTTCCCCAATGCGCTGTTCTGAGTCCCCCATTCTTGTAGATATGCTGTGGAGTTCTAATTTGTTTTCTTCCAGTTTCTGGTTAATGTCCTTCTTGAACTCGTTTAGTTCTTTTCTTACATCTTCTCGATGTTCCTCTTGTAAGCCTGTGTGCGCCTCACGCAATTCCTCCTTCATCAACTCACGAAATGAGGGTTCTTTTGCTGCTGCTGTCTTATTTGCGCTAGCATTAGCCATTTCGGGTTCATCGGCGATTATATCTCCTGCTGTCTTGTTACGGGCTGTTGTTGTAGCTCCGAGACCTTTTCCTATTTTCCCATTTTGCATAAGTTATTATAATGCTCAGAGTAAATACTTCAATTTAGGGGGGGAAATACCCAACCGATGTGCAGTACGAAGAACTAGGCAGCCATTTCCTAAGTTGAGTCACCGGAAGCCCGAAAAAGGACATTCTTGAACAAGGGGTGAGACATTTTTACTAATCTGCTAGAGAACCAGTTCAGATGGAAGTATAACTTTGTATGAGTGCTTTAATATTTAATATTGCTCGGCCCTCTTTATTCATATTCATTATATAAATAGGCCCGTTTAATTTTGTCTGGCATACAAATAAAATTGTTTCACTTACCTTAAGTGTCCACAGCTGCAGAGCCAATACAATTCTTAGTTTGAAGAACAAACATCACTGTGCCAATTCATATCTTGCAGTATAACTATAAATATGACTTTTATCTAAAGAGAAGAAAGGTTTCATGTTAAAAAAAAGGTTATCTTACTTAGAAAATGGTCCTGATCACATAGGCCTACACAACTGAATTCATGACATTTTTCAGTCATTTTAACGTATCTCTACCCCCTTTTCCTCCCCAATTACGATCTTGTCTCATTGCTGCAACTCCCCAGGTCGAAAGTCAAGCCATGCGTCCTCCGAAACGCTTCTTAACACCCGCTCGCTTAACCCGGAAGGCAGCTGCGCCAATGTGTCAGAGGACTCACCCACCACAAGGAGTCGCTGGAGCGCGATGAGCCAAGTTGTGTGCCGCCTTAAGGGACCCCCGGTCACGTCCGGTTGTGACACAGGAACCCCGGTAGTGACGCCTCAACACTGCGGTGCCTTAGACCGCTGCGCCACTCGGGGGTTTCATGTCTTTCTACTCAATACCACTTACTTGACCAAACCGGGAGGTTAAAGTCCTTAAAGTATTTCATTTTTTAGCTGTGTATTTCGGATGGAATCAAGGCATTAGAATGTACCAAAGGCCACCAAAATAGAGCTTGTTCTGCCATCCCCCCTCGTTCTGTTACTTGCCCAGGGAGTAATTGCCAATGCTGAAAGAATGGTTGAAGCTGGTTTTCTATACAAAGATTTGTACGAATCCTTTATACTCCACTATTATGACTGCTGCATATGGCTATCTGACTCATCTGTCTTCAAAAGGTGATCCAGTCAGTACATTGTCATTCATTTTAACCGCACAGAGCTCTCTCTCATTCTCTCCCTGCCTCTCCCTCCCTCCCCCTCACCCTCCAACTTCTCTCAGATGCTTGAGATGAATGAGTGTAGCTTCATTCAGCTGTAATGAAGGCTACAGAGAACACAAGGAAAGAGAGAGAGCGAGAGAAAAAAAGCATAGGCGATTGAGAGGAAATGTCGAATAGACACCAGGGTAGGGGGGAGGAGCAGATATTGATATGGGGAGAGAGAAGATGGTATAGAAAACTGAGAAGAGGCGATAAAGAGAAAGAGAGACAGAAGGAAAGAAGTTGAGAGAAAAAGAGAGACATACATGTACACGCTATAGTGAGTGGTTATCACTCAGATTCTGTCTGATTCTTCAGAAACCTGCCTGCCGGTATGCAACATAACCACTACTATTGCACCTTCCAGGTCAATCTCTCCCCACTCCCTCCCTACTCCCTCCACCCCTCACTCCTTGTTTCTTCCCCCCTCCCTCCTTCCCTCTCTCACAAGAAAGAACATCTCTGATGCTCCCTTCTACGATCCCCACTACTTCCAATATCATCTCTGAACTTGCCTTTCTCCCTTTCTTTATCTCTTCTCCCTGCCTCTCCACTCTCCCCTTTCTGTTTGCTCTGCGGTGCTCTGTCCATCTCTAGTCCTCATTTCCCTCCTTGTCTCTCAAGTGCTGTCTTTCATCTCCTGCAATCTTAAGTCAAGCACACACACACACACACACACACACACACACACACACACACATACATACACACACGGCACTGCAGAGATGGATAGCTGCCGTCTAATGGCCTTCTGACAAATTCTGCTATTTTGTGTGTTTTTTTTTTTTATGCTGATCTCAACTTTCTTTTGTACATAATACTTCTGCCATCATTTCCTATGTCCCGAAAACAGCTTCTGGACATTAGAAGAGCGATCACTAACCTTGCCTTGAATGAAGATTTCTACTTCAACGAGTCGGCAGCTGTGGATGTACTGCTCCTCCAGGACCGACCGGGTCCTACACCCGGGTCACTCGAAAGAGGGAGGTACAGCTCCCGGACAAGACCAAATCAACGAATAGAACTAAACCACCTCTACCCTTCTATTGGCGAATATATAAAAATCACTAGAGAACAAACTGGACGAGCTCTGTTCGAGACTATCCTATCAACGGGACCTGAAGTACTGTAATACCCAATGTTTCTCAGAGTCGTAGCCGAATAAGGACATGGATAATATACATCTAGCTATTTTTTCTATGCATCGGCAAGACCGAATGGCAGCTTCGGGTAAGATTAAGGGGAGAGGTGTGTGTCTCTTTGTTAACAACAGCTTGTGTGCCAATCTCTAATGCTAAGGAATTCTCAAGGTTTTGCTCGCCTGAGTTAGAATACCTCACCATAAACTACAGGCCATACTACAGTATCTACCAAGACAGTATTCATCTATAATTTTTGAAGCTGTTTCTTTATCACCAGAAACCGATGCTGGCACTAAGACAGCACTCAACGAGCTGTATAGGGCCATAAGCAAACAAGGAAATGCACATCCAGAGGCGGCGCTCCCAGTGGCTGATGATTTTAATGCAGGGAAACTGAAATCGGTTTAACCTCATTTCTACCACCATGTCACGTGTGCAACTAGAGGTGAAACAACTCTAGATCACCTTTACTCCACGCTCAGAGACGCATACAAAGCTTAACTCTATTCTCCTGATTGCTGCTTACAAGCAAAAAGTCAAACAGGAAGTACCAGTGACACGCTCAATACGGAAGTGGTCCGGTGAAGCGGATGCTAAGCTACAGGACTGTTTCGCTAGCACCGACTGGAATATGTTCCGAGATTCATCCGATAACATTGAGGAGTTTACCACATCAATCACCGGCTTCATTAATAAGTGCATGTCACGATTGTCGTATTGAGTAGACCAAAGCGCAGCGTGGTGTGAATGCATGATTTAAAAGACGGAAAAACACGAAGTACACTAAAACAAACTAACAAGACGAACGTGACTGCTAAAGAAACACTGTGCTAACAAGCAACATCACATAGACAATAACCCACGAACCCAAACTGGAAAATGGCAACCTAAATAGGTTCCCCAATCAGAGACTACGATAAACAGCTGCCTCTGATTGGGAACCAATCCAGGCCACCATAGACCTACAATATGCCTAGACTAGACACACACACCTAGACACACCTAGACATACTAAACCCTAGATGAGACAAAAACACACGTTCTACCCTCGTCACACCCTGACCTAACCAAAATATATAAAGAAAACAAAGAATACTCAGGTCAGGGCGTGACAGTACCCCCCCACAAAGGTGCGGACTCCGGCTGCAAAAACCTAATCTAAAGGGGAGGGTCCAGGTGGGCCTCTTTCACGGCGGCGGCTCGGGTGCGGGACGTGGACCCCTCTCTACCTCAGTCTTGGCCCACCCTCGCATCGGGCCCCGGACTGAAGATCATCGTAGAGAGCGCCACTGGACGGAAAGGCGCCTCTGGACTGAGGAGCGACTCTGGCAGCTCCGGACAGGAGGGCGTCTCTGGCATCGCCGGCGTGACAGGCGGCTCAGGCAGCTCCTGGCTGGCTGATGGCTCTTGCAGCTCCTGGCTGGCTGACGGCTCTGGCAGGTCCTGGCTGACAGATGGCTCTGGCAGCTCCTGGCTGGCTGACGGCTCTGGCAGCTCCTGGCTGGCTGACGGCTCTGGCAGCTCCTGGCTGGCTGACGGCTCTGGCAGCTCCTGGCTGGCTGACGGCTCTGGCAGCTCCTGGCTGGCTGACGGCTCTGACATAACCCACGAACCCAAACTGGAAAATGGCAACCTAAATAGGTTCCCCAATCAGAGACAACGATAAACAGCTGCCTCTGATTGGGAACCAATCCAGGCCACCATAGACCTACAATATTCCTAGACTAGACACACACACCTAGACATACAAAACCCTAGATGAGACAAAAACACACATACCACCCTCGTCACACCCTGACCTAACCAAAATATATAAAGAAAACAAAGAATACTCAGGTCAGGGCGTTGATAAGTGCATCCCCACAGTGAACGTACGTACATATTCCAACCAGAAGCCATAGATTACAGGCAATATCCGCACTGAACTAAAGGCTAGAGCTACCGCTTTCAAGGAGTGGGACACCAATCTGGACGATTATAAGAAATCTCACTATGACCTCCTACAATCAAATTATCAATATGACAGGTCTTGCAAACTACCAGGGAAACCCAGCCGCGAATGGCCCAGCGCCGCAAGCCTACCAGACAAGTAAATTCCCTCTATGCTCGCTTTGAGGCAAGCAACATTGAATCATGCATGAGAGCACCAGCTGCTCCGGATGGCTGTGTGATCTTGCTCTATATAGCTGATGTGAGTAAGACCTTTGGTATTTGGTATTTTATTAGGATCCCCATTAACTGTTGCAAAAGCAGCAGCTCCTCTTACTGGGGTCCACACAACATAATACAGAACATTAATAGACCAGAACAACTCAAGGACAGAACTACATGAAACATTTTTGAAGGCACATGTAGCCTACATATCAATTCATACACACAAACTATCTAGGTAAATAGGGGAGAGGCGTTGGTGCCAACGAGGTGTTGGATTATCTGTTTTTTGAAACCAGGTATGCTGATTATTTGAGCAATATGAGATGGAATGGAGTTCCATGCAATAATAGCTCTATATAATACTGTACACTTTCTGGTGACATATCTGGTGGGGTAAGTGTGTGTGTCAGAGCTGTGTGTAAGTTGACAATGCAACAATTTGGGATTTTAAACACATTCATGTTTCTTATTAAAAGAAGAAGTGATGCAGTCAGTCTCTCCTCAACTCTTAGCCAAGAGAGACTGGTATGCATAGTATATATATCAGCCCTCTGATCACAATGAAGAGCAAGACGTGCCGCTCTGTTCTGGGCCAGCTGCAGCTTAACTAGTTCTTTCCTTGCAGCACTCGACCGCACGACTGGACAATAAGATAAGATAATCAAGATAAGACAGAACTAGAGCCTGCAGAACTTGCTTTTTGGAGTGTGGTGTCAAAAAAACAAAAAACAGGTTAACATTCACAAGGGACACATGCCTGAAAATGCTGTTCATAACTACAGCTCAGCGTCCAACACCATAATGCCCTCAAAGCTCATCACTAAGCTAAGGACCCTGGGACAAAACAACTCCCTCTGCAACTGGATCCTGAACTCACCCCAAAGGGTGAGGGTAGGCAACAACACATCTGCCACGCTGATCCTCAACACGGGGGCCCCCCAGGGGCGCTTAGCCCCTCCTGTATACCCTGTTTACCCAGGAATGTGTGGCAGCGCACAACTCCAACACCATCATTACGTTTGGACATGACGGTGGTTGGCCTGATCACCAACCATGATGAGACAGCCTATAGGGAGGAGGTCAGTGGCCTGGCAGTGTGTTGCCAGGACAACAACCTCTCCCTTAACTTGAAAAATGAGCTGATCGTGGGCTACAGGAAAGAAACAGAGGGCTGAGCACACCCCCATCCACATCGACGGGTCTGTAGTGGAGCGGGTTCTGTTCCTCATCAGGAGGCTGAAAAGATTTGGCATGGGCCCTCAGATCCTCAAAAAAATCACGACTGAGACTGGCTGCATCGCCGCCTGGTATAGCGACTGCTTGACATCTGACAGCAAGGCGCTACAGAGGGCAGTGAGTACGAACCGGTACATCACTGGGGCCAAACTCCCTGCCATCCAGGACCTCTATTCCAGGCGGTGTCAGAGGAAGGCCCTAAAAAATGTCAAAGACTCCAGCCATCCAAGTCATACTGTTTTCTCTGCTACCACACGGCAAGCAGTACTGATGCACCAAGTCTGGAACCAACAGGACCTGGACAGCTTCTACCCCGCCCCCCCAGGCCATATTTTTTTGCACTAACTGTTTTGATTCATCACATACACTGCTGCTACTGTTTATTATCTATCCTGTAGCCTGGTCACTTTATCCCCACCTCAATTACCTCGTAACCCTGCACATTCCCTCGGTACTGGTGCCCCGTGTAAATAGCCAAGTTATCATTACTCATTGTGTATTTATTCCTTGTGTTATTATTTTTCTCTATGCATTGTTGAGAAGTAAACATTTCACATAGTCTACACCCGTTGTTTACGAAGCATATGACAAAAAAACATTTGATTTGACACACACACACACACACACACACACCTTTTGGATAGATTTTTCGAGGTTCTCTCTTAGAAAGCACTAATCAACACCCACCCCTCCCCCCACCCCCCTATCCTAGCCTTTGGCAGAATGAAAAGGCGGTGAGAGGGAATGGAGAGAAAATAGGGATGGAGGGAGAGATAATTGATGGAGGTGTATCGACCCCCCTGTAAAACCCAGTTAACACCTGCCTGTGAAACCTGATTAGCTGTAAGTGTGTGTCTGTGTGTACTTGTAGTAAACCAGGATTAGCACCCTGCCGTCTCGCCTTTCTCATTTGAGTGTGTTTTATGTGTGTATCTGTATGTGAGTGCATTTGCAAGTGCGTGCATATGTGTTTGTGTGTGTGTCTCTGTGTGAGTGTGTGTGTTTAGGACAGTCTCCACTGATTAGATCCCACGTGGTCAATAGTGAAAAGAGCACTCAGCCTGATAGGAAATCACCCTCAATCAATACTAATATTTTTACAGACCTCAGAACTGTGTGCGTGTAGTAAATTGTGTATGTGTGTGTGTGTGTGTGTGTGTGTGTGTGTGTGTGTGTGTGTGTGTCTGTATCCAGGGGAAGAATAGCTATTTAATCTAGTCACAGCAAATATAGGATAACCATTCATTGACAGACATTGTAAATCACTGGCCTGTCATCCCTCTCTGCTCTCTTTGTTTCCTCCCTCTGTACTGGAGAGCTGGAGCCTAATTCAGACTGTCTGCTCCTCTCCCTCTCCTTTCCCCCTCTTCTCTCGTCCTCCCGTCACCTCTTCTCTTTGGTTCTCTTCTTTAACCTGACTCAATAACACAGGCTCACACATGGCCTTCGCTTAACGTCAGGTACTGTATGTTCCCTTAAGATTCTTATAAGGTGACAATCAAACGTCATATATAATATCAAGTAAATCGTAGTGTTCTCTTTGCTCCCAAGGCGATATACAAGAGTGGACTGAACTCTTAATGAAGCTTATCTTATGTCGCTCTGGATAAGAGCGTCTGCTAAATGACTTAAATGTAAATGTAAATGTAAATGTTTCAATGCAATCTGAGTGGACGTGGGCAATTGCATCTTTATAAGCAGCTCCAACTCCCACGGTGTGTGTGTGTGCTCATGTGTGTGTGTGTGTGTGCTCATGTGTGTGTGTGTGTGTGTGTGTGTGCTCATGTGTGTGTGCGGTGTGTATTGCGCTTACCTGCCACTGACGACGAAGCAGGCAACCAGAAAGATGAGCAGTATGATGCCTCCAGCGATGGACACAGCCAGAATAGTAGACTGGTTGGGGTCTATGGCCAACATGTCTGAGACAGGGAATACATTATGAAGAGAAAGAGTTAATACAGCGTAAGAGTGTGTGTGTGTGTGTGTGTGTGTGTGCCTGCTTGCGTGCGCATTAGGCCAGGTCTAAAGTCTCCATCTTTGGAAGGTGTGTGTGTGCGCAACAGAGAGAGAGAGAGAGAGAGAGAACTTGAAAGAGATAGATAATGTACTCAGCAGGCTCTTTGACGATGAAAAGCTTTTTCCATTTCAATATTCCTCAACGAGGGCTGACTGTAAACGCATTCCAATTTTCCTGGCTGTCCAAATGGATATGTTAACATTGTACATAACAAGCCTGCTTTAAAAGTTTCTGTGAAACCACATTGATTTTTACGCTGCAGCAATCGGGCCATTACTCAAAACAAATGTTCCATTTATCAAGGTTAGCCAAGCACGAGCAGACGTGTGTGTGTGTGTGTGTGTGTGTGTGTGTGTGTGTGTGTGTGTGTGTGGGCAGCGAGCCCTTTCAGGCAAATGAATGCCTCCAGGCAGCAATAGATGGCCATTTATCTCCTATTCCATTCCCTGGCATTGAACACACACACACACAGGTGCAAACACGCACAGAAACAGACACACACACTAGGCTGCTTTAAAGGTTTCAGTGCACCACAGTGAATTACAGTGTGATCTATACAATTGGTCAACGTATATACAATTGATTTGACTAATATTCACTCAGCTCCATCCGTGGTTTTCATTTCAATAGTCATGAAGTTGAACGATTGATCAGATTGATGATATTAAAATGATTGAACAAATCGACACGATTGATTTACATGATCAATATTAAGTCAGTTGGCACAATAATAATAATTGTGTAACTAACAATTATGCACAATAACTGTGAACAATATATTTTACCCAATAGGTTTCCTAGATTGGTTTCCTCTATTGTAATCGCTCCTCTTTCAGCCCAGCTGCCAAAATAACCCTGATTCAGATGACCATCCTACCCATGCTAGATTACGGAGACATAATTTATAGATCGTCAGGTAAGTGTGCTCTTGACCGGCTTGATGTTCTTTACCATTCGGCCATCAGATTTGCATTCAATGCTCCTTATAGGACACATCACTGCTCTCTATACTCCTCTGTAAACTGGTCATCTCTGTATACCTGTCGCTTATTTATAAAACCCTCTTAGGCCTCACTCCCCCCTATCTGAGATACCTACTGCAGCCCTCATCCTCTACATACAACATCCGTTCTGCCAGTCACATTCTGTTAAAGGTCCCCAAAGCAAACACATCCCTGGGTCGCTCCTCTTTTCAGTTCGCTGCAGCTAGCGACTAGAACGAGCTGCAACAAACACTCAAACTGGACAGTTTTACCTCAATCAATTAATTCAAAGACCCAATCATGGACACTCTTATGGACATTTGTGGCTGCTTTGTGTGATGTATTGTTGTCTCTACCTTCTTGACCTTTGTGCTGTTGTTTGTGCTTAATAATGTTTCTACCATGTTTTGTGTTGCTACCATGTTGTTGTGATGTTGTGTTACTACCATGCTGTGATGTCATGTGTTGCTGCCTTGCTGTGTTGTTGTTTTAGATCTCTCTTTATGTAGTGTTGCGTTGTCACTCTTGTTGTGATGTGTGTTTTGTCCTATATTTATATTGTATTTATTTTTTCATCCCAGGCCCCGCAGGAGGGGCCTTTTGCCTTTAGGGAGGTCGTCATTGTAAACAAGAATTTGTTAACTGACTTGCCTAGTTAAACAAAAGGTTAAATAAAAAATAAACAATAAAAATAGCAGTTTACTATTTTTATATGAAAAGTGTTGGTAATTATTTCACATGTAGAACAGCACAGTCGGGAGGGAAAG
>NC_088415.1:53025815-53038315 GCF_034236695.1 Oncorhynchus nerka
TGGTGGAGACACACAGAGAGAGAGGGAGGATGGTGGATGGTGGAGACACACAGAGAGAGAGGGAGGATGGTGGATGGTGGAGACACACAGAGAGAGAGAGAGAGAGAATGGTGGAGAGACACACAGAGAGAGAGAGAGAGAGAATGGTGGAGAGACACACAGAGAGAGAGAGAGAGAGAATGGTGGAGAGACACACAGAGAGAGAGAGAGAGAGAATGGTGGAGACACAGAGAGAGAGAGAGAGAATGGTGGAGACACAGAGAGAGAGAGAGAGAGAATGGTGGAGACACAGAGAGAGAGAGAGAGAGAATGGTGGAGACACAGAGAGAGAGAGGGAGAATGGTGGAGACACACAGAGAGAGAGGGAGGATGGTGGATGGTGCAGACACACAGAGAGAGAGGGAGGATGGTGGATGGTGGAGACACACAGAGAGAGAGGGAGGATGGTGGATGGTGGAGACACACAGAGAGAGAGAGGGAGGATGGTGGAGACACACAGAGAGAGAGGGAGGATGGTGGATGGTGGAGACACACAGAGAGAGAGGGAGGATGGTGGATGGTGGAGACACACAGAGAGAGAGAGAGAGAGGGAGGATGGTGGAGACACACAGAGAGAGAGAGGGAGAGAAAGAGAAACATGCATGTAAATAAAGTGTGTGTGCGCGCATGTGTGTCAGTGAGCAGACTCCCTGCAGAGCCTCTGATACCTTCTCTAATGAGAGACGCTCCACTACACGGATTAGCACTGTTACTGTGGAATATTAACCTTGATCCCTGCCAATAACACACACGTGCACAAACACATTCACACACACACACACACCTCCGGCTCCTCTTCTGTCTTCTCTCATACTCGTCACACTCCTGTTTTCATCTGTATTCAACACCTTGTGTCTTTCACAAGGCTTTTTCAGAGGCTGTTGGGCGTTAGTGTGCTTGGTTAGAGCGCTAGCTAGGATGCGTGTGAGGGAGAGGAAGGTTGTGTGTTTGCTGTGTTTACTACTGTTATGATAAACAATTTATTAAAGCCTTGAGGGTGATTCAACACCACCACACAGTACATCAACACACACACACATACACACACACACACACACACAAAAAGCCCTGTGGCAGAGAGGTGTCGAGCTACAGTCTTAGCTGCCCTTGATTTAGCTCGCCAGGTGCACCGTAGATATCCACTTCCCTTTCGGGAGCCGTTCCATTGGTCCTAGGGTGCTAACTCTGGCTGGCCGATGTGCCGGGTGAGCTAAATCAAGTGCACTCCTGTGCTCGTCAGATACATTTCCAGGTCTAAGACAAGACATTAGGAGGAGGAGAAGAGAGGGAAGAGAGGACAAGAGAAGAGAGAGAGAAAGGGAGGTGTGACTGACCTTCTCATAGTAAATTACTTCATACTCCACTATGGCTCCGTTGGGTCTGTCGGGGCCCTGCCACGCCAGAGTGATACTGTCCTTGCTCCTCCTCTCCTTCAGGACCACACTCACTACAGGGGGAGGGAAATAGATGGAGAGTGGAATTTTTTGGGGGGGGGAGAGTACAGGGAGAAAAGGAGCGAGACAGCGGGGGGAGGGTGAAAGGCGGAGGTAGTGGGTGAGAGCGAGAGACAGCAGGGGAGTGGGGGAGAAAGAGAGTGACAGCGGCGAGAGACAGCACGGGAGAGAGAGAGAGAGAGAGAGAGAGAGAGAGACAGAGGGAGAGATAGATTGATTACCACTGTGCTATAATGAGAGTTCTCTGCAGTGTGCAGAACTCAGCTATATGTACATGTGTGAAATTACTGACTTTGTGTGTCAGAGGGAGTGTCAGAGTGCTCGGGGGGCACAGGTAGAAGTGTGTGTGGGTGACATGTAGAGAGGAGCAGGGTGTGTGACAGTGCGGGAGACACGTAGGACTGTAAACAAGGTTAACAACCTCTCTCCTCGGCCCTCTCTGACACATCCCCTACGCGGACCCTATTACTCACCATCACACTCCACGGCCCCCTCAACCTGTCCTACACACACACACACACTCCATGTACTGCGTGTGTCCAGATCCAATCAGCACATGTGAGTGTGTCCTAATTGAGAGTCTTCAGCAGATGCAAAGTCCTGGGTGAAGGGTTTGGGACACAGTGAAGAGAGTGTGTGTCTGTGTGTCCTTTCAAATCTGATTAGGTCTAGGCATATCCAATCTCTCATATTACGTGTGTGTGTGTTAGACATCAGTCCAGACAACATTACTGAGCAGACATTGACTGCCAATACACTGAAACGGTAGTGTGTTTGTCCTCGTGATTGTCCGCGTGTTTGTCCGCGTGTTTGTCCGCGTGTTTGTCCTCGTGTTTGTCCGCGTGTTTGTCCGCGTGTTTGTCCGCGTGTTTGTCCGTGTGTTTGTCCGCGTGTGTTCCTACCTGTCTGGCTGGTGGTGACATTAACTATCACAGCTCCCCTGGGTGTGGGACTCAGATCAGACACTCCATTCAGGCTCTCTATGGTGAAGCTGTAGTTGCTGTGTGGCTGCAGGTCAGTGACCATCACCATAGCCACAGAGAGACCAAACTGCCTCGGCACAAAATGGACTCCGCTGCCACAGGGCGCACACTTCATGTCGTCCCCAGAGCACTTCCTGCAGCGGAGGCTGTAGGTGATGTCACCTCGACCTCCCGTGTCACGTGGGGGACTCCATTCTAGTGTGACACATGTCTCATTGACCGTGGAGATGGTGTTCTCTGGAGCCGAAGGGGGACCTGGGAGGAGAGAGGGGAGAGACGGTGAGTGTGTGTGTGTGTCTGTCACTGTGTGTATGATGGGATCATTTCAGTGCTGCAATGATGAATGGTGATTCAGGCTCCAGTGTCTGGACTGATGACATCTCATCAGCAGCAGGATGACTAGTGAGGCCCAGGGGGCCTCTAAAGCCTGGGCCTTTCCTGATCATGCTGCCCAGTGTCAGGCCTCTGTAAAGGGCAGCAGGTGGGGGCCAGGGAGAGGAGGGCAGGGGGTAATAGAGGCTGTCTACCGTAAATCTGATGACAGCGGATGATGTGTGACAGGGAGCCTGATGTCTGCCCCTCTCTCGCCCTCTCCCTCCTCCCTCACATCTTCTCCTCTCTCCCTGTATCTTCCTCCCTGTTCTTCTTCTCATCTCTCCCAAATGGTCATTTCCACCCTTCTCTCTCATCCCTATTTCAGTCATTTTCCAACTCTTTCTAACACCTCTCCCCACCTTTCAACCACCCCCAAAAGCTCCTCTCCTCATCACCTCCTTAAAGTGGGAGACGGAGAGAGAGAGACGAGAGACAGAAAAAAGAGGCAGAGAGAGAGCGTGTAAAAGGAAAGAGACAGATAGAACAGGAGAAGATCGAGTAGGCGACAGAGATGTGTACCCGTGTGTTCGTGTGTGTGTGTGTGTGTGTGTGTGTGTGTGTGTGTGTGTGGGGCGAGGTGACACATCTGTGAGAGCCGTTGCTCATTTCCAGCTCATATCCCCTGTCACATCACACCTGCTGCAACGATTAATACGTTTGATCTACCATAACCTCCTAATGGGTTTCACTCCTTCCCACACGTGTGTGTATGTCTCTCCCCATCCTCCCTCTCCCTACACTCCTCTATCTCTCTCTCTCTCTCTCTCTCTCCCTCTTTCTTTCTATCTATCTAGCTCGTCTCTCTCTCTCTCTCTATCTATCTCTCTGTGTGGGAGATGCGTCAGGATGTGGTTGGTGGTCGGTGCCCATCCTGCCGGTACCTCCGGTGGATTCAGACAGACAGAACCTCTAGTATCAGCTCGTGTCGGGAGTATCATAGAGTATCATTGAGTCACGGTATCAGTGTCATCTAATAGGATCCCCGTAAGCTCAGACAGACAATTAAAGTGATCTCGAAGAGCAGTGATATGTATCTAGAGAGCTGTCTGTGATCAAAGGCTTTTACAAAAGGCATTATTGTCAAAGAAGCGGCAATGACAATGCATTCAACGGAACTCAACCAAATTGAGTTTTGAGGATGCCAATAAACAGTAGGTGTGTGGATGTTTGGTGCTTGTGCTCGTCTGCAAGTGTGTCTCGGTGAGTGTCTGTGCATGTTTTGGCGTGTGTGTGTGTGTGTGTGTGTGTGTGTGTGTGTGTGTGTGTGTGTGTGTGTGTGTTACTCACGTGTGCAGGCCATGGAGCGCGGGTCCGTCTCCGCGCGGTGGAAGCCTTTCTCACACACACACTCGGAGGCTCTCTCCAGGTGGGAGGAGCTATGTGGCGGACATTTTGTGCAGTAGGCGTCGGTCGCTGAGGCCTTGTAGGAGCCCGGTCTGCACGCTGGGGAGAGTGGAGAGAACAGAAGGTAATAAATGTGCCACTACACCAGGTCGACAAGGTAAGACTGCAGTGGGGAACTGGAAAACACAAGGCTACAAAATGAGAACACCACAGTTCTACTGGAAAAAAATGACTTTTATTTCTATGTTTCTGTGGTGTCCACAACCTGAAAAGGTATAACACTGGGTTCAAATGTGCCACTACTGAACATTTGGTGATTATACTCCTCTGAGGGTAAATGGCCCTTTCCACTGTCAGGAGATTGAGGGTGTTTGGAAGCGCAATTCCATAGATGGTGTGTGTGTGTGTGTGTGTGTGTGTGTGTGTGTGTGTGTGTGTGTGTGTGCAGATGGATCAATGCCATGACAGATTCCTTTGGGTGCTGATTACGTGTGCCGAGCGTGTGTGTGTTAAGAATGCGGAGTGTGTGTGGATTGCGTGTGCCGGTGCTGTTGTTCGTTGTTCGCCTCGGCACTGCCATAAATGACCCTTGTCACACACACACAGTCCAACACACACACACCAGAGTGACCTGCAGCTCTGGGAATACTAGGAACTGAGCTACATATGCCTCTCAACGCACACAGAAAAAAGGCACACACACCGCACACACTACCGGTCAAACGTTTTAGAATACCTTCTCATTCAAGGGTTTTCCTTCTTTTTTTTTTACTATTTTCTACATTGTCGAAAAATAGCGAAGACAACAAAACTATGAAATAACACATATGGAATCATGTGTAACACTTTTTGGTTTACAACAAGTCTAAATATATTTTCTATTTGAGATTCTTCAAATAGCCACCCTTTGCCATGATGACAGCTTTGCCCACTCTTGGCATTCTCTCAACCAGCTTCACCTGGAATGCTTTTCCAACAGGAGTTCCCACATATGCTGAGCACTTGTTGGTTGCTTTTCCCTCACTCTGCAGTCCGACTCATCCCAAACCATCTCAATTGGGTTGAGGTTGGCAGATTGTGGAGGCCAGGTCATCTGATGCAGCACTCCATCGCCCTCCTTCTTGGTAAAATACACTATCTGGAGGTGTGTTGGGTCATTGTCCTGTTGAAAAACAACTTATAGTCCCACTAAGCCCAAACAATGGGATGGCGTATCGCTGCAGAAAGCTGTGGTAGCCAAGCTGGTTAAGTGTGCCTTGAATTCTAAATAAATCACAGTGACACCAGCAAATAACCCCCACACCATAACCCCTTTTCCTCCATGCTTTGCGGTGGGAAAAACACGAGGAGATCATCCGTTCACCCACACCGCATCTCACAAAGACACGGCGGTTGGAACCAAAAATCTCACATTTGACCTCTAGACCAAAGGACAGATTTCCACCGGACTAATGTCCATTGCTTGTGTTTCTTGGCCCAAGGAAGTCTCTTCTTATTATTGGTGCCTTTAGCAGTGGCCAAGAGTGTGCAAAGCTGTCATCAAGTCAAAGGGTGACTACTTTGAAGAATCCCAAATATAAAATATGTGTTGATTTTTTTAACACTTTTTGGGTTACTACACGATTCCATATGTGTTATTTCATAGTTTTGATGTCTTCAATATTATTCTGCAATGTAGAAAATAGTAAAAAATAAAGAAAAACCCTTGAATGAGTAGGTGTCCTAAAACTTTTGAAAGGTAGTGTATTACATAGTAATATACAATCACACAGACATATTCCAAGAAATGGCCTAAATGCCACAATATCCAAAAAATACACATTAACCAGCTGAATAAAACAGGCGAGAGGAAAGGAGAGAGCAGAAGAAAAGACAGAAGAACTAGAGAGAGCAGGAGAAAAGACAGAAGAACTAGAGAGAGCAGGAGAAAAGACAGAAGAACTAGAGAGAGGAGGGGAAAAGACAGACGAACTAGAGAGAGCAGGAGAAAAGACAGAAGAACTAGAGAGAGCAGGGGAAAAGACAGAAGAACTAGAGAGAGCAGGGGAAAAGACAGACGAACTAGAGAGAGCAGGAGAAAAGACAGAAGAACTAGAGAGAGCAGGGGAAAAGAGAGACGAACTAGAGAGAGCAGGAGAAAAGACAGAAGAACTAGAGAGAGCAGGAGAAAAGACAGAAGAACTAGAGAGAGCAGGAGAAAAGACAGAAGAACTAGAGAGAGCAGGAGAAAAGACAGAAGAACTAGAGAGAGCAGGAGAAAAGACAGAAGAACTAGAGAGAGCAGGGGAAAAGACAGAAGAACTAGAGAGAGCAGGGGAAAAGACAGAAGAACTAGAGAGAGCAGGGGAAAAGACAGACGAACTAGAGAGAGCAGGAGAAAAGACAGAAGAACTAGAGAGAGCAGGAGAAAAGACAGAAGAACTAGAGAGAGTAGGAGAAAAGACAGAAGAACTAGAGAGAGCAGGAGAAAAGACAGAAGAACTAGAGAGAGCAGGAGAAAAGACAGAAGAACTAGAGAGAGCAGGAGAAAAGACAGAAGAACTAGAGAGAGCAGGAGAAAAGACAGAAGAACTAGAGAGAGCAGGAGAAAGAAATAGAGGGGATAAAGTGGACAAAAAAAGAATAGATAGGACACCATGTGCCAGAACTAAATTGTTTAATAAAAGGGCCTAAAAATACTACTCATTGTGTATATTTCCTTTCTACTCTCTCTTAGTAAATCACTCATCTTCTTTAACTTAGTCGTTCCACTCTTTGGTCTCTCTGACTTTTCCACCTGTATTTAGGAAAATCAGCCATATTTAGGCAAATCATTAATCATAGAGGAGCTAAGTCCCCTAGCACAATCCCCCATGGACGTTAGCACTGTGTGTGTGTGTGTGTGTGTGTATTTTTCCGTGTATCAGCGAAGAGGGGAGCAGAGAAGGGACCTTGGCCCATTCTGCTCTGGCAAGTATAAAGCCCAGACACACACAACCCCACACACACACACACATCAGTGCAGAGGACAGTAGTTTCAGTCTACACAGCCTTAGTAGGTTTTGATCAGGCAGCTGTAAGGACGCCCGGCTTGGCGCGAGGCCCCCTGTCTGTCTATCTGTCTGTCTGTCTGTCTGTCTATCTATCTGTCTGCAACTTCGAGGTCCTTTATGTCCCTGTTCCAGAAGCAGAACTCTCCGGAAAGAAAAGATCCCAGGAGAAAAGCCGCTTTTCCATGCTGCTCCGCAGCCTAGCCAACAGCTGACAGAAGACACACACCTAGCCATGGGAGCCGAGAGCTGACATGGGAGGAAGGAGAGCAAAGGACCCTAGAGAATTGTTTCTCTCTCTGGCACAGACACACACAGACACACACACACACACACAGTGTCCATTGAGGATTGTGCCAGTAGACTTTGCTCCCCTATGATTAATGATTTGCCTAAAATACGGGCAAGGTACAGGTGGATAAGCCAGAGACACACTCACAGCAGCTCCTGAGGATCTAAAAACAGAGACACAAGTTTGATTCTCCTGGAACTACAATAAGTTTTTGCTTTTGAACTTGAAATGTAGGCCTGTCTGTTTCTCTCCGTATGGGAAACTGAGGTAAGGTGAGTGGGTTGATACATGCACAGCGTGTGTGTGATTAGTGTGTACGGGGTAATGCTAAAGAGGCAAGTCATCTCAGATCTGTGTGTGTCTCAGATCCAGTATCTGTAAGAGGCTAGTCTTATTAAATATTCATACAGCGACTGGAGTCTGTGTCCATGACGATCAATAGTTTGATATGATATACTACAGCTAATAAAGACAATTACGCACCCTGTGTGTGTGTGTGTGTGTGTGTTCTTAAGGAGATGCAACACTTTTCTTCTGGCCACACCTGTGATGTCAACCGCTAACCGTAAGCTTACCATTACACCTGAAAACAGACCCGTTGTAATGCCACTTTAAGGCAGGTAATCGATCCCACAGTGAATCATTCAGAGATCCAGACGAGAGCAGTCTTCTCCTGTGGCTCGGAGGAAAGGTCACATCAAACAGCAACCTCTGAATACTACAGACTGTCTGGTGTGTGTGTGTGTGTGTGTGTGTGTGTGTGTGTGTGTGTGAAATGTCTGTATTCTTTTGGAACTTTTATGAGTGTAATGTTAACTGCTATTTTTTAAATTGTTTATTTCACTTTTGTTTGATATCTATTCCACTTGCTTTGGCAATTTAAATATATGTTCCCGTTGCCAACAAAGCCCTTAAATTGCCAGTGACTGGAACGATTTGCAATAAAAAAAATCGCTGAAGTTGGAGACTTATATCTCCCTCACTAACTTTAAGCATCAGCTATCTGAGCAGCTTACCGATCGCTGCAGCTGTACACAGCCCATCTGTAAATAGCCCATCCAACTACCTACCTCATCCCCATATTGTTTTATTGACTTTTTTGCTCTTTTGCACACCAGTATTTCTACTTGCACATCATCATCTGCACATCTATCACTCCAGTGTTAACTTGCTAAATTGTAATTACTTCACTACTATGGCCTATATATTGCCTTACCTCCTTACGACATTTGCACACACTGTATATAGGCTTTTTTCTGTTGTGTTATTGACTGTACGTTTGTTTACTCCATGTGTAACTCTATGTTGTTGTTTGTGTCACACTGCTTTGCTTTATCTTGGCCAGGTCACAGTTGTAAATGAGAACTTGTTCTCAACTGGCCTACCTGGTTAAATAAAGGTGTTCTCAACTGGCCTACCTGGTTAAATAAAGGTGTTCTCAACTGGCCTACCTGGTTAAATAAAGGTGTTCTCAACTGGCCTACCTGGTTAAATAAAGGTGTTCTCAACTGGCCTACATGGTTAAATAAAGGTGTTCTCAACTGGCCTACCTGGTTAAATAAAGGTGTTCTCAACTGGCCTACCTGGTTAAATAAAGATGTTCTCAACTGGCCTACCTGGTTAAATAAAGATGTTCTCAACTGGCCTACCTGGTTAAATAAAGGTGAAATTAAATTTAAATCAAATGTAAAAAATAAAAAATAAATGAATGAGAGAGAGAGAGAGAGAGAGAGAGAGAGCAAGCGAAACAAAGAAATAAGGAGAGTGTAAAATATTGAGAGAATATTCACTACGAGTAAGCTGACAGACTCTAGTGTAATGGTAATTAGGGTATCTGGGTTGACTGACCAGAGCCAGACAACAACAGCCGTGTGTTTATGAACTGCATTAAACTTGGCCTTTGTAGGTTGGCCAGTCTGACCCCACATCATCACACCACGCTGAACCCCAATCATGTTGGATTCAGAGAGGCAGCTCTCTCACGGAGGCAATGAGAAGACAACACAACAATAAAGCCACCCATCTGCACCCAGTGGACAGAGGACAGATTTCCACCGAATCGGCCGTCAGAACTACGGCACGGCCTCAAGGGGCTTCACGTCTCTCAGCCTCTAATATGTTTCTACCCCTCCTTCCCTTCATTTTCTACGCTTCCGTTTCTCTTCAATGCGAGTTTGTGTGATCGTATATGTGAGTTTGTGCATTGTGTTGAGTGTGTGTGCATGCCAGGCGTGTGTGTGTTGCGCTCCATGAAGAGAAGTTGTGTAAAAAAAGCACTCTGGCCCAGGGGAGATGAGCACCATAATGGTCACCATGGCAACACACTTTCAAGATGGAGCCCCTTTCCTGTCCCCCTTAAATACCGCGCAGCTCCCTCGAATTAGATAGCAGTGTGTGTGTGTCACTGTGTGTGTTTGTGTGTGTCACTGTGTGTGTGTATGTGTATGTCTGTGTGTGTATGCACGTCATTGTCTGTGTGTTAAACCCATGTGTGGGCTATCCAGGGACCTGTTCAGGCTTACCCATTTAAAAATTGATACATCAAGCGTCAGTGGAGAAATCTGACAAGATCGGATTCGACAGGTCTAAAAGTGTGTGTGTGTGTGTGTGTCTGAAACAAATCTGCAGAGGGTAAACATGCACTCTGGTCGTTGGATAAACAACTGTCTTAGGACAGATAGGCAAGGTTATTATGCAGTACAGACATAGGCCAGTTTACTACGCAGTACAATCATAGGCAAGGTATTTACGCAGTACCTACATAGGCCAGGTTATAATGCAGCAGCGACATAGGACAGGTTATTACGCAGTACAGACATAGGACATGTTATTATTCAGTACAGACATAGGACAGGCTACTATGCAGTACAGACATAGGACAGGTTATTGTGCAGTACAGACATAGGCCAGGTTATTATGCAGTACAGACATAGGACAGGTTATAATGCAGTACAGACATAGGACAGGTTGTTGTGCAGTACAGACATAGGACAGGTTATTATGCAGTACAGACATGGGACAGGTTATTATGCAGTACAGACATAGGCCAGGTTATTATGCAGTACAGACATAGGACATGTTATTATGCAGCAGCGACATAGGACAGGTTTTCGTGCAGTACAGACATAGGACAGGTTGTTGTGCAGTACAGACATAGGACAGGTTGTTGTGCAGTACAGACATAGGACAGGTTGTTGTGCAGTACAGACATAGGACAGGTTATGGTGCAGTACAGACATACGACCGGTTATTGTGCAGTACAGACATAGGACAGGTTATTGTGCAGTACAGACATAGGACAGGTTATTATGCAGTACAGACACAGGGCAGGTTATTGTGCAGTACAGACATATGACAGGTTATTGTGCAGTACAGACATATGACAGATTAGTGTGCAGTACAGACATAGGACAGGTTATTGTGTAGTACAGACATAGGACAGGTTGTTATGCAGTACAGACATGGGGCAGGTTATTACGCAGTACAGACATGGGGCAGGTTATTACGCAGTACAGACATAGGACAGGTTATTGTGCAGTACAGACACAGGACAGGTTATTATGCAGTACAGACATAGGACAGGTTATTGTGCAGTAGAGACACAGGACAGGTTATTATGCAGTACAGACATGGGACAGGTTATTGTGCAGTACAGACACAGGACAGGTTTTTGTGCAGTACAGACATGGGACAGGTTATTACGCAGTACAGACATAGGACAGGTTATTATGCAGTACAGACATGGGACAGGTTATTATGCAGTACAGACATAGGACAGGTTATTATGCAGTACAGACATCGGGCAGGTTATTACGCAGTACAGACATAGGACAGGTTATTACGCAGTACAGACACAGGACAGGTTATTGTGCAGTACAGACACAGGACAGGTTATTATGCAGTACAGACATAGGACAGATTATTGTGAAGTACAGACACAGGACAGGTTTTTGTGCAGTACAGACATGGGGCAGGTTATTATGCAGTACCGACATAGGACAGGTTTTTGTGCAGTACAGACATGGGACAGGTTATTACGCAGTACAGACATAGGACAGGTTATTATGCAGTACAGACATAGGACAGGTTATTATGCAGTACAGACATGGGACAGGTTATTATGCAGTACAGACATAGGACAGGTTATTATGCAGTACCGACATAGGACAGGTTATTATGCAGTACAGACATGGGACAGGTTATTATGCAGTACAGACATAGGACAGGTTTTTATGCAGTACCGACATAGGACAGGTTATTATGCAGTACCGACATAGGACAGGTTATTATGCAGTACAGACATACAGAGTACATGACATAGCAAGAATTCCACCAAGGGGCCTCCCGGGTGGCGCAGTGGTTAAGGGCGCTGTACTGCAGCGCCAGCTGTCCCTTGGTTCGCGCCCAGGCTCTGTCGTAACCGGCCGCGACCGGGAGGTCCGTGGGGCGACGCACAATTGGCCTAGCGTCGTCCGAGTTATGGAGGGCTTGGTCGGTAGGGGTGTCCTTGTCTCATCGCGCACCAGCCACTCCTGTGGCGGGCCGGGCACAGTGCACGCTAATCAAGGTGGCCAGGTACACAGTGTTTCCTTCAACACATTGGTGCGGCTGGCTTCCGGGTTGGATGCACGCTGTGTTAAGAAGCAGTGCGGCTTGGTTGGGTTGTGTATCGGAGGACGCATGACTTTCAACCTTCGTCTCTCCCGAGCCCGTACGGGAGTTGTAGCGATGAGACAAGATAGTAGCTACTACAACAATTGGATACCATGAAATTGGGGAGAAAAGGGGGTAAAAAAAAAAAAAAAAGATTTACACCAAAATCACAATAAATTGCATTCCCACTTCTACTACTATTTGTCTATGTATGTGCGTGTGGGTGTGAGTGTCTGTGTGTGTTGGGTCATTGGTTATTTGATCCTTTTGGGGACCTGAAATTCCCCAAATTCCACACAAGGATAGTAAAACAAGGAACATTCTCCCCTGT
>NC_088415.1:53045815-53075815 GCF_034236695.1 Oncorhynchus nerka
AGCTAGGGTTAGGTTTAGTGTTAGGAGCTAGGGTTAGGTTTAGTGTTGGGAGCTAGGGTTAGTTTTAGTGTTAGGAGCTAGGGTTAGGTTTAGTGTTAGGAGCTAGGGTTAGTTTTAGTGTTAGGAGCTAGGGTTAGTTTTAGTGTTAGGAGTTAGGGTTAGTTTTAGGGTTAGGAGCTAGGGTTAGGTTTAGGGTTAAGATCTAGGGTTAGGTTTAGGGTTAGGAGCTAGGGTTAGGTTTAGGGTTAGGGTTAAGCTTACGTTTTTGGTTAGGTTGTTAGGTTAAGGTTAGGTTTAGGGAAAGAGTACGGGTTAGGTTTAAGGTTTAGGGTTAGGGGTTAGAGGAAAATATGATTTTGAATGAGACTGAATTGTGTGTCCCCACAAGGCTAGCTGTTCAAGTGTGTGTGTGTGTATGTGTATGTGTGTGTGTGTGTGTGTGTGTGTGCGCGTGCATGCGGGCAAGCGATATTTCTTTATTTCACAAAGGCAGTATTCTCAGATGTGATATAAAGTGAGACTGGAGAAAGGCAACAGTGAGATGAAGTTATTCCTGTGTTATCAAGCCCAGGTTTGATTGAATGATTGAATGAACATCTGACAAGGAGACATTTGACTGAGTTCCCATTGCCTTTGTTATGAAAGCACGGAAGGGAAGAACCAGCATCTGTTGCGGATCGGGCTGGGGTTTGAATCAAAAAGTAATCCCCTTCCCTCTTCCCCCGTTCACTCCACCTGATGGATCTGAGAGAACTAGGCTTATTGTGTTGACCCATCTTATACACAGTTCTACTCTAACGTTTGTCCCAGCGACGAAGACGCACAAAGCCAACAGGTCCCAATCGCCGTGCTTACGTAATCTGTTTACCAGAAGCAGGTCTGTAAAAGCAGGTCTGATTCCATGAACCCATTTAGAGGCTGATTTAGTACTCGTAGAACGTATCCCTTTAAGCCAGCTCTTAGCATTAAGTCGTACTCTCAGTCAGTGACAGAGAAGGAGTGAAGGACAGACAGGCAGAGAGCTATGGACTTCAACATCACCCTGACCTACATTCTCCTTTCCCACCGTCAATCACTACGGCGACAGAGAGAAGGAGGGATGTGAGAGAGGTTGAGGGGATGGAAAGGGAACAGAGAACGAGTGAGAGAGAAAGAGAGGGAGAAGAGAGACGTGCTAGAGAGATGGGCAGAGGCTGCTGAGGAGGACAGGTGTGCTGTCCCTCGCTCCTCTCGCTCCTCTCCTCCCTCTCTCCTCTCTCTGTCCAGAGGTTCAGTAATTGGTGCTGTCAGGGCCAGACAGCTCTACAGCGTGGTTCTTCACTGTGGAGCCCCAGGATAGACCCACAGGCTGCAGGAACATCCACACACACACTGCTCACTGACAGAGAGACACACTGACACACGCAGGAGAGAGGGAGACAGGGAGGAGTGTGTGTGTGAGAGAGAGAGAGAGAGAGAGAGAGAGAGAGAGAGAGAGAAAGAGAGAGTGTGTGTGTTGTGTGTGTATTGGATGATTATGTAACCCCAGTAACAGGGCAGATGAGGATGAATTCATGTGAATGTAGGCTTCACAGCCAATAGGAGAGCAGAGAGGGAGATAGGGAGGGAGAGCGGGGGTGTAAAATACAGACACGGAGAGAGTAAGGAGAGAACTGGAGAGTGACAAACAGAAAGAGAGAGAGAGAGCTCCTAACATGACTTAAATACAGTCAATTAATTACTAAAGGGACTAAAAACACACGTCCTGTTACCTCAACTATCATTTACATTTCTCTTTTGCTTTTTGCTTTATGAAAAAGAGAAAGAGAGGAAAGAGAGATCCATGGCTTATAAATGTTTAAAGAGGGGGAGAGCAGAATCATCAGTCCAGAGGTCCCCAAGCCCCTTAGTGACACAACGGACAGAGACAGAGAGAGAGAGAGAGAGAGAGAGAGAGAGAGAGAGAGAGAGAGAGAGACAGAGAGAGAGACAGAGAGAGAGAGAGACAGAGAGAGAGAGAGAGAGAGACAGAGAGAGAGAGAGACAGAGAGAGAGAGAGAGAGAGAGACAGAGAGAGAGAGAGAGACAGAGAGAGAGAGAGAGAGAGAGAGAGACAGAGAGACAGAGAGAGAGAGAGAGAGAGAGAGAGAGAGAGAGAGAGAGAGAGAGAGAGAGAGAGAGAGACAGAGAGAGAGAGAGAGAGAGAGAGAGAGAGAGAGACAGAAAGTGCATAGGGGAGAAGGGGGATTAAGAGCACGTTTAAGAGAGGGAGTTGGAGGAAGATGGAGGACAAGGGTGAGTTGCGTAAGTAAAGAGCTCTCGGTCTCGCTCTCTTTCTACCTCTGTTGGCTGTCTGTCTAGAGAGAGGGAGATGAAAGGGGCGTTAGGTGAAGGGAGACAGAAGTACCATTACAGAACAAGAGAACAGCAGCAAAAACTGGCAAATGGGGAAAGATAACATATTATATATAATTGGAGGAGTCTGGTTGTTTGGGTGTCTGACAGGGACCGCAGCAGTAATGATTCCATTAACACCTCACACAGTACAAAAGAGAAAAGGGGAGAGGGAGACAAAAAGGAGGGATGAGAGAGGGATGGGGGTGGAGCGAGAGATAGAGAGACAAGAGAGCAAGAAAGGGGGAAGAGAGAGAGCGAGAGCCAGGCTGATTTAAATGCATTAGTGAGTCAGTGTTACCTTACTTTTCCCTGTGGAAGCTCTTCAGAAGCTCTGAGTAGCTGTGAGGGCGGGGCAGACACCTTCTTTTTTTGTTTGGAGCAGTGTGTTTAGTACTAAAAGCATTGTGCTGTGCTTCTGGGGGCACATTAAAGCGTTACACAGGGGTGTCACGTCTCTTTGTGACCTCCAGACCTATTTGTTAAAAGCTGAGTGATTATTGACATAGTTATTCTTAACGTTTAGGTCTTCTTTTAAAAGATGCAATATTGATCAAGACCAGACAATCGTCAATGGAATTACAATGTAAAGATCTAGGGTAAGTTCTACCTACCCATTACTGACAGGTGTATAAAATTGAGCACACAGCCATGCAATCTCCATAGACAAACATTGTCAGTAGAATGGTCTTACTGGAGAGCTCAGTGACTTTCAACGTGACACCGTCATAGGATGCCACCTTTCCAACAAGTCAGTTCATCAAATTTCCGCACTGCTAGAGCTGCCCCGGTCAACTGTAAGTGCTGTTATTGTGAAGTGGAAACGTCTAGGAGCAACATCGGCTCAGCCGTGAGGTGGTAGGCCACACAAGCTCACAGAACAGGACAGAGTGCTGAAGCGCGTACCATGTAAAAATCGACCTGTCCACGGTTGCAATAGTCACTACTGAGTTCCAAACTGCCTCTGGAAGCAACGTCAGCACAAGAACTGTTCGTCAAGAGAGCTTCATGAAATGGGCTTCCATGGCCGAGCAGCCACACCCAAGCCTAAAGATCACCATATGGCAGTCCGGCAGACGAATCTGGGTTTCGTGGATGGCAGGAGAACGTTACCTGCCCCAATGCATAGTGCCAACTGTAAAGTTTGGTGGGCTAGGCCCCTTAGCTCCAGTGAAGGGAAATCTTAAAGAAACACAAAGGTTTGTTTGCAGCATTCAGAGGGGGAAGGGCCTTGGTCGGGGAGGTGACCAAAAACCCATTGGTCACTCTGACAGAGCTCCAGAGTTCCACTGTGGAGATAGGAGAACCTTCCAGAAGGACAAACATCTCTGCAGCGCTCCACCAATCAGGGCTTTATGGTAGAGTGGCCAGACGGAAGCCACTCCTCAGTAAAAGGCACGACAGCCCGCTTAAGAGTTTGCCAAAAAGGCACACAAACAACTCTCAGACAATGAGAAACAAGATTCTCTGGTCTGATGAAACCAAGAGTGAACTAATTGGCCTGAATGCCAAGCGTCACGTCTGGAGTAAACCTGCCAACAGTCCTACGATAAAGCCTGGTGGTGGCAGCTGTGGGGATGTTTTTCAGCAGCAGAGACTAGTCAGGATCGACGGAAAGATGAACAGAGCAAAGTACAGAGAGATCCTGCTCCAGAGCGCTCAGGCCCTCAGACTGGGGCGAAGGTTCACCTTCCAACAGGACAACGACCCTAAGCACACAGCCAAGACAACGCAGGAGTGACTTCGTGACAAGTCTCTGAATGTCCTTGAGGGGTCCAGACAAAGCCCGGACATGAACCCGATCGAACATCTCTGGAGAGACCTGAAAGTAGCTGTACAGCAACGCTTGAGAGGATCTGCAGAGAAGAATGGGAGAAGCTCGAGGCTGTAATCGCTGCCAAAGGTGCTTCAACAAAGGTCTGAGTAAAGGGTCTGAATACTTATAGAAATGTGATTTTGAATTGTTTTCTATATTATAAATGTTCTAATATTTCTAAAAACAGTTTTTGCTTTTTCATGAAGCGGTATTGTATGTAGATTGATGAGGGTGGAAACCGATTTAATCCGTTTTAGAATAAGGCTGTAACGCAACAAAGTGTGCAAAATTTCAAGTGGTCTGAATTCTTTCCGAAATGCACCGTATACAAAATATACCTGAGCTTTCAATGACAGACTCACCAAGTGAATCCAGGTTGAAGCTATGATCCCTTATTGACGTCTCTTGTTAAATCCACTTCAATCAGTGTAGATGAAGGGGAGGAGACCGGTTAGAGGAGTTTTATTAAGCCTTGGGACAATTGAGGCATGGCTTGTGTATGTGTGTATGTGTGTATGTGTGTGTATGTGTGTATGTGTGTATGTGTGCCATTCAGGGTGAATGGGCAAGGCAAAATATTTCAGTTTCTTTGAACTGGGTAGTAGGTGTCAGGCGCACCGGTCTGTGTCAAGAACTGCAACGCTGCCGGGTTTTTCACGCTCAACATGTCTCGCATGTGTATCACGAATGGTCCACCACCCAAAGGACATCCAACCAACATGACACAACTGTGGGAAGCACTGGAGTCAACATGGCCCAGCATCCCTGTGGAACGCTTTCGACACCTCGTAGAGTCCATGACCTGACGATAGGTGTTCCTAATGTTTGGTGTACTCAGTGTATCTTACAATAGTAACAGGTAATTGTTCAAATAAAAACAAGTATATATTTGAACAAGTACTTGTTAGTATTGCATTAAAGCACAAACAAATACCTATAAAAACATACATAGCATTACTTGGCCCTGATTGTAAAAAAAAAGATATGGCCATTTTTATAGTGGGAGTGTGTCTCCGTTAACACGTGACATTGCCCAGAGGTGAAACACCTTTGATGTGTTAGCCTGGACCTGGAGTTGCAATGAAGTTTTAACTGAGAGTTCGTAAAATAGTGTTCAGCAGTGAAACTGTGGTTATCTGCCACAACGATGATCTCACAGTGAAAGGAACCCAGCACACAATAATAGCGGATGTGCATAAAGATGGCGGCCTTCATGCCATATTGTACATGGCTCTCGTTCCTCTTTTTTTTTTTGCAGAGTATAGATGATCCCAATTTTAGAGTCAAGATGCTGGCAATTTGAAAAAGCAGATTGTGCTGATTATTGGCACGTTGATCCTTCGAACATAGCGGGTGGTGCTAAAACACAATGAAATCGCACCTAAAATTCGTCCGTCTCTCTGCACGTTCGCCATTCTTCTTATTCAATTATATTCCTAGGAACTTCGGAGCACAAGGATTGGTATTGTAATCTACATTCCCAAAGGACTCGTGAGGAAGCTTGTGCATGTTCAGCTGCACCTTACCAGAGAAACAAACAGCCTACCTACATGCAGTACCACGGGGTTGAGTTATCACAACTGAGCCTAAGACAGCTCTAGCAAGGGAAGATAATGGTCAGCTGACACGCACACACACACACACACACACACACACACACACACACACACACACACATACACACATACACACACACACTCTCTCTCTCAAATCTGTGGAGTTTAACAACTTAATACTCTGCTACCTGAGGCATCCCCTCTCCTCCACTTCCTCCAGATGGTACGTACGCATCTTCTCGCTCAGACACTCACAAACACAAGCTGCCTCCAAGCAATTCCCGACCTTCTCTTTCATAACATTGTCCTCGCTACGTAAGGGGGTTGCCTAACACACACACACACACACACACACACACACACACACACACACACACACACACACACACACACACACACACACACACACACACACACACACCCAACAGGGGGTAGTAACCCACATACCCACAGTCGTTATCATTCCATCCCGGTAAACCACATTGTTTTCCACAACGTTGCCGTCTATCTGTATTCATATTCTACCATGGTGGGGAAAAAAATATCTGCGGCCTAGCATCCTGTTTGCCCGGACGCTTGTTCAGGTTTCCGAAAGGTTCTCCAAAAACCTGTCACTGAAATTCACACGTTCCGGCCGTTATTACGAGCCGTCCTCCCCTCAGCAGCCGCCACTGGCTAGCCGATGTGTGGTTCCAAGCCCTTAAGCAACAATCCAGTTCAAGAAATGAAGTGGGAAAAAAAAAGATTGATTAAATACACTTACGTTGGCACAAGTCTTTATGCTCCTCGTACCCCGGCTTGCACACACACCTCCCGATGGGCACCAGCCAGCCCCCGTCGGCGCTACAGTACATCCTGGGGGCCTCAAACTCCTCTGACGCGTTCACACACAGCCCTCTGACCTCCACCAGGGCCGAGTCGCCCCCCGTGACGGTGTCGGGGAACTGGGCCAGGTTGAGCACGGTGAGGGGACACTTCTTGTAGAAGACACGGACAGAGACCAGAGCGATGCAGGCTCCCAGGTCCTGGAAGGCCAGGTAGAACCCCTTCTTACTCAGGTTGCTGATGTCACGCACCTCCGTGTTAAGCTTCATCACACGGTCGCCCACATCCACCTAGAGAGAGGGAAAGCAACCAGATTTAGTCAAACTTTGGCCTATTTTACAGTTCTGTTTCAGCTAGAACGGACGCAGTAGGAAAGGATGTTTATGGTCATTATTATTAATGATGCCCTCAGTATGTAAGTTGCCCTCAACTCCATGTCCAGTCAGAACTTGTTTCATCCTCTTAATGGTTAAGATAAGAATGGTTCGGGAAATCTGAGGTTAATGTTAGGATTGGGGGGTAAGGTACTCTGATCCTAGATCTGTAGTTAGAGGCAACCGCTCCCTTTGGGAGTCTGTGTTTCCACTGACCTGTGTGAAGCTCTCGTCAGCAGCGATGGTGTCTATCTTGATGTACTGACTCTCCTTGATGAACCACAGGTTGGCGTTGTTGGACTCATAGTAGAACATGTTGAACGTCTGGGAAACACACAAATTGACATTTTGCATTTGATTTTAAAAAACGTTGCCTTTTTGTTATGCCGTAGCTCTATGGGAAACGGTTTGACCGAAAGATCACTTCTCCAAGGTCAAGATTCGAAACGTTATGACATTTCAGTCAAACGTGGCCTTGAAGCAAGGAGTATTGAACAATTGTCGACAGAATGGAAACCATGAGCAGACAGACCTCTTTGCAGGTGCCTGGTACTCCAGGCAGGCTGTTACAGTCTCGGAGGGTGAACTTGATCTCAATGTAGACGCGCTGCGCTCCGTCGCGGGCGATGTGTCGCGTCCTCAGCCAGTTGTTCTGACTGGCCTCCATCACGTTGCACACCTGGTAGGTACGCATGGGAGTGTTCCTCTCATCCATCACACTGATCTCCTCCCACTGCAGAGAGAGAGAGAGAGAGGGGGGGGTTAGAGGATTGCAGGGCGGGGGGGTATGCGTGTGTATTTAAGTGACAAAAAAACATCTGTGTACATTTAAGTAATCACATTATAGTGCGCGCACATGCGCGTGTATGCGTGTTTTCATACATGTGCATTTGTGTGTGTGGGTGCGAGTGTGTGGGTGCGAGTGTGTGGGTGCGAGTGTGTGTGTGCGAGTGTGTGTGTGTGTGTGTGTGTGAGAGAGAGTGACTCTGTGTGTGTGTATGTGTATGTGTGTGTGTGTCCTTGATCTGGAGAGAGACGTAGGACAGAGCTACTTTGTCTCCCCTCATATATTGCCATCTGTTTCCACTTGTGCTCAGATAAGTAATTCAGAACACTTCTCGCATGAGAGAGAAAACATTTCTATTCCTTCAAGGAAAGGAAAATAAACCAGTGTGGTTTCATAGAGTTTCAGGGACCAGGACCTACCAAAGGGGAAGCAGACAGTTAGGCTTAAAAACACAGTCATGCACACGCACACACACACACAGACACACACAATGAGCCAACTCAGTATGAATCTCATTTGGGGTGAGGAGATGCACAGACCACCTTCTCAGTTCAGAGTACCAGTCTCTTTTCAGGCTCTGTATAGACTACTGACTGATGAACACATATCACATTTCAACATTCAAACCTCAGACACACACACACACACACACACACACAAAGGCAACTATTTGCTGGTCAGTGCAGCTGGCTATTGCAAAACTTTCCCTCTAATTTCACTCGGATGGGATGCAAATTATACTGGAGTGGAGATAGACAGGAGAGAGAGAGCGAGAGAGCGAGAGAGAGAGCGAGAAGAAAGACAGCGAGAGAGCGAGAGAGAGAGAGAGAGAGAGAGGGGGAGAGAGAGAGAGAGAGAGGGAGAGAGAATGAAGGAGAGAGAGAGAGTGAGAAAGACAGAGAGAGAGAGAGAGCGAGAAAGACAGAGAGAGAGCGAGAAAGACAGAAAGAGAGAGAGAGAATGAACAAAGGAGAGAGAATGCAGGATTGAGAGAGAAAGAGAAAGACAGGGGGGTTTAAGACAGGCAAAGGAGAGAGAGAAAGCGAGAAAAGGACAGAGAAAGACAAGGGGGTTGTAGACTCGAAAGAAAAAGCTCAGATTTTGGGGATAATTGAACTCGACAGGTCGACAAGCCGGCAAAGGCTTGACACATTTCACCTAAAGTCTTGAGTACTAAAACAGACGGAAACAGACTCTCAGTCAGCTGCTTTTAATCCACTGGGCCTTCCACAGGGCTGGCTCCTGACCTGGGACTAGAGTAGCACGGAGGAAACAATTTAGGAGTTTGTCATAGGTAGGGCCAGGAATATTACAGACCAATTGACCTGGCCAAGGGAACCTCTATGCCCTGTGTACAGGCTATAACTACGACGATGTCATGAGTATCAGCGACATAGAAAACGAGTTGCGTTCTACTCTCTCTCTCTCGTTCTATTTCATCAGTTGGAAGAAAAAAAACAACAGATGAGGATCGAGAGAGAGAGAGAGAGAGAACGACAGATGAGGATAGAGAGAGAGAAAAACCGAGGGAGGAATGAATGCGTGTAAATTACAGACGCGGCTGTCAGCTAAACGGACCCATCTGTGTGGAGCAGGACCAGTCGGACATCACAGGAGACTGAGAGGGCATACACGGCTGTACACACACACACACACACACACACACTGCACAGAGGCACACACGTGCGGCTAGTTCCCTAGAGAGCGGTGATTATGGAGTTAGAGAGGATAGCTATTGAGGAATAAAGAGGGCTTCGTGACGTTTTGTTTATTTCCCTCAGAGCGGAGGTTGAGTGTGAGGACTACACAGACTTCCTTGCTTGTTTGTGGAGCTGTTTCCATGTGAAAGGTGATTGTCTGGCAGTTTGGTCTCGCGGCCAGGTGGGTTTCTGTACCATCTCTCTACCTAAGGACGTGCTTCACCGAAATCCGCGCCTCACCAAATCCTTTCCTCAGTTCTCTCAGTGATGAACTCTTAGTCCAATGTACTCTTGGTCCAATGTTCTGAAATAATAGATTAGGGCTGGGTGGTACAGTGTATTTGACTATATACCGGTATCGATAAATCGTGATATGCAGCCTGTAATGTACATTTTTATACTTGACTCCGCTACGTGAGTCATTTATATCCGCTGTCTCTCTCTCTCTCTCTCTCCATGCCGCTTTCCACACAGGTCTAGCCTTGTCACTCAAGAGGCGCATTTGTTGTTGCTCGACCACGAGACACTTGCATTCAGCCTACATGGTCAATGCAGCACATGCAACAATGTTGTTTCCACTTCTTAATGTGAATCTACAAGCGTTCTATAATTACACTATTAGTTTGTGTTTCTTCCATCTGCAAACAGCTAGTTTGTGTTTTTTAAGCACGGGCTAATCAGAGGAAACGCAGCTAGCTACAGCCTGGTACCAGTGATGGTGTAGGCCTAAATCAGCAAGTTGTTTGTGCAACAGTATCTTCTAAGCTGAAGAGGATTAGGCAAATCATGAATATGTTAGCTACATGAAGTAGCTAAGAGAAAACATTTCATGTAGCCAAAGATTATAGTGTCCCCTAGGAAACACTGACCAACACTTTGGTTCCTACCCTGTCACAATAACTCCTCTCTGGCCGTTTTCTTCGTTATCATGTCCAACAACACTGTTTTCAAAGTGCCCACTATTATATTTGAACTATGGAATTATAATGATAATTGCAACATTTGGTTAAAAATAAGGCCTACATTTTTTGCCAATATCGTACAGCCCTACGTGGCAGTGTGGAAATGATCTCAAATGAGTGCAGGAAATGCAGAAATGTATGAAAATGCAGAATTTTCTTGGGGGTTGAAGTTTAATTTAACAGTATATAAAACCATCAGAATTTAGAAAGATTTAAGTCAATTAGAAAGAACAGTATGTGTTGCCACCCTAGGGTCACACCCTACTCATAAAGCAAATGTAGAATTTGTCTTATTCAAAAACATTAAATACCATCAAATACTGTAAGAAATTTGAAAAATACCGTAATATGATACTTTGGCCATATCGCCCAACAACAGACTATTCATTTCCAACATATAGTACAGGTAGAATCAAATGATGCTGGTCATATTCTTGATGTCTATTTTTTCTAAAAGCCTCCTCCCTCACCAGGAAATACGAGAAAATCAACCCAACGTTTAATTGAAACTAACAAGCCTATACTTTCTATCTAAACAAAATAATTCTGAAGTAATTCATATGGATGATGTGAAAAAGAGAGAACTGTTTAGACAGGTTGGAGAGTTTAGCCCCTCTCTCTCAATCACCGAACACACACACACACACGCATGCACACACACACACACACACACACACACACACACACACACACACACGCACGCACACACACACACACACACACACGACGCGCGCACTCAATCAGTGAACCTGTTGCTATAGCGATGGCATTTCAGTTTGACCGCTAATTAGCATTCTGGACAGAACTTTCCTCTTTGAGCGTTCTAATCCCTCGACAAATCACAACGAAGCTGGCCTGATTGCTTTGAAGCAGGGTAAAAACCGTCACATCAGGACTCGGGTTAAACCCTTCATTGGCTTAACATAATTTCCCCCCGCAATCATCTTGTAGTTACAGATACTTATACATAATTGGCCATCAAACTCTGAAATAACATCTGTCTAAGAGACAGAGAGAGAGAGAGAGAGCAGAGAAAGGGGGTGCTCCCAAATATATTCATAAAGATATGGGGCCTATATTTGAACCTTTTACTGCCGTGGGCTAAATCAGGGCCGCACAGAATGTTTCTTGGTACTCTTAAACAAATCTACTTGGAAAGAAAAGTATACACCTCACATACATGAACTATAGAGTTGAAATGTATTACATTTTGAGTTTGCATCTCAATATTACACTTTATATACATTACAGAAGACTGAAATATAACAAACCGTTTGACACAGAAACACTGGGTTTTCGGTGGCTTTTTTGAAATAATGTTTATTAATTATGAAATCATGAAAAATATGAAAAACATTCCACCCATGAGGCCACTAGGTCATTTGACTGCAGGAAAGAGCTACAAGCAATATCATTACTGGTTGTGTTTGTTTTCTATCCTGCCGCAGAAACACAAACACCCCAGTTGTGTGATAGAAGTGGGTCGCTCTGCTCAGACTCCAGCACACATCTGGCTATGGGGCAGGCCGTACTAAGTCTGACCTGTGGGGGTCAAGTGGTGGTGGATTGAGTCAGAGAGACAGCTATCCAGCTAAGGCCATATCTTGAACGGTGGGAATGTCTGTGTGACCTCTCTGCAGGTTCAGGGGTCCGGGTTTAACTAGATAATCCCCCTTATATGAAACACAAGACCCAGAGAGACATGCTGCTCAGCACCTCAGCCCTCTGTTTATATCTCTCTCTCCCTCTCTCTGTCTCTCTCCTCCCTTTTTCTCTCCTGTTGAGAGAAAAATTAATTTCCCATTTTCTTCTCTGTGAGAGAGAGAGAGAGAGAGAGAGAGAGAGAGAGGCGTGCGTAGCCTATAATGCGTTTTTCAGTTCCCAAGGGTTGCTGCCACATGTCAGACTCGTTGACAGCCTAAACGTCTGGTTCTTGAACAGAAGAAAAACCATGAAAAGACAAATGCATGTCAATCGTCCAGTTATTACTGGTGCTAAAGCCGGGTGTTTATCTTGCATCATTTAACTCTGAGTGTGTCGTTCTCTCCCTCTCTCATTCTCTCTCTGGGTCTTCCCATCTCACTCGCTATCTCGCTCTCCTTCTATCTGCCCTCTCTCTCACTATTTTTCTCTCTCTCTGTATCGCTCTCTCTCTCTCTCTCTCTCTCTCTCTCTCGGTTCTCTTTCTTTCTCCCCCCTCTACCCCTCGCTCTCTCTCCCTCTATTTCTTCGGGTGACTTCGGGCTGCTGTGAGGTGAGGTGCAGGGCAATGCAGGCTAATGCAGGGTATCATCATCCCTGTTGTTATCTCCTGACGCTGTGGAGTGACTCAACCAGCCTGTGTGTCCTATGTCATCTGAAGTAACTACTCCCCCCCCCTACTCACCCAGTGGGTGCGAGAGCACGGGCACAAAGCAGGCGCCTTGAACCACCAAGGTGGCGTGTTAAACAGCGTGGTCTTTATTTCAAACTGTAAACCAGACCTGGGTGAAATACATATGTCCAACCGTCGACTGTTTGTTTTAGCCTGCCCCGATACAAGGGGACCAATGTGATCGTCCCCAAAAAAGTGCAAACTCCACCCACCTCCCGATACAAGGGGACCAATGTGATCGTCCCCAAAAAAGTGCAAACTCCACCCACCTCCCGATACAAGGGGACCAATGTGATCGTCCCCAAAAAAGTGCAAACTCCACCCACCTCCAATCAAGATTATACCTAAAGTATTTGAAATACCTATTTGACCCAGGTCTGTGGTTAACATTATACATTCAGCTAAGCATTTGCGCTGGAATGAAACCCACAGCCTTGGTGTTGCCAGCAAACAAGGCTGTAATCATACCGACTTCCTTTCAACGAAGCTGCCTTCACTGACAGAAAGAAAATACTCTAGATTTTAGCTCTCTGTCCCCTTATCACTCTCTCGCTCAGCTGGTTTCTACTAACATTCCTCTGTTGTGTTCTAAAGAGGCGTGACAGTGGCATTCTGCCACTTCCTGGGCTGTTACCTTCACAGCAGCCCGTTACGCAACTCAACCCCAGTGTTACGTCAAAAATATGAACCCCCTCCCCAAATCGCAGTCGCCCCCCAAAAAAACGGAGCCAAGCGACTGTCACATTATTTTCGGCGCAGCGGAAATCATTAGTCAATTTCCCCTCCAGACTCCAAATATAACTATAGAACGCTATAGAAGCCATCGCTCTAACCTCCACTGCTCTCTCTCTCTCTGCACTGCTGCTACTGAATACACCCTGCACTCCACTCTAGACAACTCCCTGATTCTAATAAAATGACTACCTCGCTGATGTCAGTGTCTCCAGCCAGAGTCAGAGTTTCATGCCGCGTACACCGATCCAATGCTTTCAGGTCTACACAAGCGCCTATTGTCGTGATTAGTGCATTGTTATTTTCGTCAACAAAACAATTGTGACAAAAACATTAGTCAAACACCTGTTTTTCAGTCGCAATTGATGAGACCATAACGAAATAGATTCCGACAAAAACTATAACCTAAACTAAAAAGAAAATTTGACGAGACAAAATGATCTCTGTGACTAAAATCTGACTACTAGGTGGACTGGACAATGTTGTTTTGGAGAGATCTATCTCAAGGCCATCAGACTGTTAAACAGCCACCACTAACATTGAGTGGCTGCTGCCAACATACTGACTCAACTCCAGCCACTTTAATAATGGAAATGGATGGAAATTGATGTAAAAATGTATCACTAGCCACTTTAAACAATGCCACTTAATATAATGTTTACATACCCTACATTACTCATCTCATATGTGTATGTATATACTGTACTCATTTAAACTGCTGTGTCTTGCTGCATCTACTGCATCTTGCCATCTCTATGTAATACATGTATCACTGGCCACTTTAAACTATGCCACTTTGTTTACATACCCTACATTATTCATCTCATATGTATATACTGTACTCATTTAAACTGCTGCGTCTTGCTGCATCTACTGCATCTTGCCATCTCTATGTAATACATGTATCACTAGCCACTTTAAACTATGCCACTTTGTTTACATACCCTACATTATTCATCTCATATGTATATACTGTACTCTATACCATCTACGGCATCTTGCCTATGCCGTTCTGTACCATCACTCATTCATATATCTTTATGTACATATTCTTTATCCCTTTACACTTGTGTGTACAAAGGTAGTAGTTGTGGAATTGTTAGGTTAGATTACTCGTTGGTTATTATTGCATTGTCGGAACTAGAAGCACAAGCATTTCGCAACACTCGCATTAACATCTGCTAACCATGAGTATGTGACAAATAAAATTTGATTTGATTGGCAAATGAGAGCTTTTCGGTGATAAACACAATTCATATTAGCAGCACAGACGCGCAGCTCAGTTCTGTTCAGAAGTGGGAAGGATGTGGCACACCCGGCAGACACAGTCTACATCAGCTGGTGAGCTGCGGGGGAGCAAGGGATGAGTGTGGCCAGACAGGTCCCTGCTCCAGCTCTGCCTCCGATTATACACGTCGCACAGGCAACACTCTTGCTTCACGTTAGCTAACCAGTCACCGCCAGACTTCTGGTTAGCTACCCTTTGCCTGTTTCAATTTTAAACAACAATAGCAGAATTGAGCTCAAAAGTGGGAAAAAAAAACGGTCTAGTTATGTGTTTTCTATCCCTTGAGTAAGTAGGTTATAGAAAAGTAGTTTGTCTTTGAATTTGTAGTCTCGCTCAACCCTCCCACTTCTCACGTTGCATTTCACATACGGGCTCTGGAGCCAACGTAGCCAAGACTCCCTCTTTTCCCCAGAGAAAACGGCTTGATTTTAGCCCTTATGCTATTGTTGAAAAGACATGACCCATAATACCGGCGTTACATTTTTTTTTACACCCATAAAGCATATCGCGGGCTGTTCTAAAACTAGGCTACTTGCAGACCGGACCATTAACCATTTGTCAAGGCTACACTTTGTCATGTTACTTCATTAGCTAGCTATAGCTAACAACCTGCGGCTCATTCAGCAGGACACAACGTTTTGGAACGTGTTGAATAAGGAATGACTCATGGAATTTTTATCTGCAACGTTTGAGAATGTTTTTCAACTGAAAGGAGCCATGGTACATTATCAGTAGCATATATGCAAATATTTGTTGGCACAATGAAAACTGATAGAAAACTATTTATTGACTAAATTCCTCGTCACTACGCTATGTCTGACTGGGTAAATAACTTTATTTTCAGTTCATGTGGACCCAATGACTCAGACTTGAGCACTTGGACCAGGACTCGAGCACTGGGACTCAAGACTTCAGCCATAGGGACTCGTGACTTGACTCGAGGTACTCGAGGTTTAGTGACTCGACTACATCACTGGTCGAAATAGTCATTAGCTCCCGTTCGAAGTCATTAGCCCCCTTTGACTTACATTTACATTACATTTAAGTCATTTAGCAGACGCTCTTATCCAGAGCGACTTACAAATTGGTGCGTTCACCTTAAGACATCCAGTGGAACAGCCACTTTACAATAGTGCATCTAAATCTTTTAAGGGGGGGTGAGAAGGATTACTTTATCCTATCCTAGGTATTCCTGAAAGAGGTGGGGTTTCAGGTGTCTCCGGAAGGTGGTGATTGACTCCGCTGTCCTGGCGTCGTGAGGGAGTTTGTTCCACCATTGGGGGGCCAGAGCAGCGAACAGTTTTGACTGGGCTGCGCGGGAACTGTACTTCCTCAGTGGTAGGGAGGCGAGCAGGCCAGAGGTGGATGAACGCAGTGCCCTTGTTTGGGTGTAGGGCCTGATCAGAGCCTGGAGGTACTGAGGTGCCGTTCCCCTCACAGCTCCGTAGGCAAGCACCATGGTCTTGTAGCGGATGCGAGCTTCAACTGGAAGCCAGTGGAGAGAGCGGAGGAGCGGGGTGACGTGAGAGAACTTGGGAAGGTTGAACACCAGACGGGCTGCGGCGTTCTGGATGAGTTGTAGGGGTTTAATGGCACAGGCAGGGAGCCCAGCCAACAGCGAGTTGCAGTAATCCAGACGGGAGATGACAAGTGCCTGGATTAGGACCTGCGCTGCTTCCTGTGTGAGGCAGGGTCGTACTCTGCGGATGTTGTAGAGCATGAACCTACAAGAACGGGCCACCGCCTTGATGTTAGTTGAGAACGACAGGGTGTTGTCCAGGATCACGCCAAGGTTCTTAGCGCTCTGGGAGGAGGACACAATGGAGTTGTCAACCGTGATGGCGAGATCATGGAATGGGCAGTCCTTCCCGGGAGGAAGAGCAGCTCCGTCTTGCCGAGGTTCAGCTTGAGGTGGTGATCCGTCATCCACACTGACTTTTATTCTGATCATAGAGCTCTAATCATGGAATTCCGAACGCGTCATGTGTCTACACCTACATTTAAATGTGTCTGCCGTGTCCAGACTCCCTATTCCCACGCTATATTCAAATGTCAGTATGCATTCTACAAATGGTGGAACAGGCAAAATATGATAACACAACAACTGATGGCAGTTGCTAACTACTGTAGCTAACTAGCCAGCTAGCCTCTGTAGCTAGCAAGCAAAGCTAAAGAGATTGCAAACGGGTTAGCATAACTATAGCCAAACAAAATATATTTTTTCGAAATATTAGCTAGCTGGCTAGCATTTATGAGGCCACCAAACACGTTACGCACATGAACATATCTCCTCCAACGTTATAATGACAAAGTGTCTCTCGGACCCAAAACATACGTTTTCTGGAGACTTGTGGGAGAAGTGCTGATGACGTCGCCCACTGTATGCGCTTTCAGTAGCCTGATTGCGTCCAGACTGAGGAGAAAACCCCCCACACACAATGCATCCCTGACCACCACCTGAAGACACCGTCGTATCATTTCCATCTTCGTATTCTGGTAGCAGAAGTCGCATGTCAGTGTCAAGTGTAGACACGACTTCTCTCTCGCGTCTGTTTATTTTCTATGTAATGTGCAATATCTATGTAGGCTGAATTAGGAATTTCCATGGCAAGATCATTCTTATATAATATAATATTATTCTTATGTACTGTATATGTGTATCATTTGTCTGCTGTTGGGAAGAGAATAGAATATGTTATGAAGAAAAATGTGTAGGTAGACCAAATGTATGTATGTGCACATGGAAGTGAGTGATTCTTGTTTTCTATAGGTTAATGAGGCAATACAAATGTGATGTGACTAAAACGTGACTACAATGAAAGGGCATTTAGTTGACTAAAATGGCCCTCTGTTTTTGTCATTTTGACAATAACTAGACGAAATCATTATTCAAATGACAAAAATGAGGCTAACATGCTGACCAGACTGGGCGTCCGCCATCGCTCGCTTGTTGATTTTGTCAATCCACACCAGACGCGATCAGGACACGCAGGTTGAAATATCAATAAGAACTCTGAACCAACTGTATTAACTTGGGGACAGGTCGAAAAGCATTACTCATTCATGGCAATTTAGCTAGCTAGCTTGCTGTTGCTAGATAATTTGTCCTTGGATATAAACATTGGGTTGTTATTTTACCTGAAATGCACAAGGTCCTCGACTCCGACAATTAATCCACAGATAAAAGGGAAACCGAGTTAGTTTCTAGTAATTTCTCCGCCTTCAGTCTTTTTCTTCTTCGTTGGACTTTATATGGCGGTTGGCAACCAACTTTAAAGTGCATTACCACCACCAACTGGACTGGAGTGTGGACCTCAGTTCATCTTTCAATCACCCATGTGGTTATATGCTCCTAATACCCAATGAGGAGATGGGAGAGGTGGGACTTGCATCGCGTCAAGCATGACAAATAGAACCAAGTTCTATTTTGGCGCTTGGCTACACAGATGCTCGGTGATGCGCGCGAGCAGTTTGGATGCAATGAATGAATAACATGTCTGTGTACACTTATTTTGCAGCGCTCGCGGGTGTGGTCAGCATATAAGACTTCATTATATTTTTGTCAAAATGACTAAGATTAAACTAAATCTAAAACACACTGCCAAAATGAACACTGGGTTAAAGTTGGTTAGGTAAAGTGTGTGTCTGTGTGAGCGCCTGTGGATCAAGATTGATCCAGTGTGGCCGCCTCATACAGAAAGTGATGTCACAGCGCTACTCACCCCCTCGGCAGGGTAGGCCTCCCAGCCTAGGTTTCCCAGAGCAGACATGGAGTCCAACAACGTCACTGCAGACAGACAGAGAGAACAGACTGGTTAATACAACACACACTATTACAGCAATAAGACACCAGAGGAAGGGAGGGCCGTCGTGGTTATTGGAACATCTGTGCTGTCAAGGGGGGCAGGTCAATGGGATAGGACTTACAACAGCACATTAGAACAACATTTACTGCCTCAGATTCACACAGGCTCAACCACACACCCTTACCCCTTTCCATAGCAAAGGGACGGAGTGAGGGGTGGAGAGATGGATGGAGAAAGAAATGATTGATAGAGGGAGAGAGAAAGGCAAGGGCTGGTGAGAGTGACTGCAAAGAAAAGAGATGGGAACAGAGAGAGTGATGAAGAATGAGAGAAATATCCGGATGGAGGAGGACGGAGGGATGGACAGACAGAGAGAAGGAGTGAGGTTGAGACAGAAAGGCTAAGAGATAGCTAAAACGCTGTGTATTTAGATTCAGATGGAGCCAGTTTCTCCCACGGTGTGTGAACTGTGCTTTCCCTGCCTGACGCCATTGAGCCCTAATTATGGCCTCATCACTGCTAACCATTAATATTTAATTATCCTCCATCTGCAGAGGCTGCCGCCAGCCCCCTCCCTCCCTCCTCTCTCTCTATCTCTTATCGCTCTCTGCTTTGCTACTTCTTGTGCTCTCTCTCGCTCTCTCTTCTCTGCCTCTCTCGCTTCTCTGCCTCTCTCGCTTCTCTGCCTCTCTCGCTTCTCTGCCTCTCTCGCTTCTCTGCCCTCTCGCTTCTCTGCCCTCTCGCTTCTCTGCCCTCTCGCTTCTCTGCCCTCTCGCTTCCCTGCCCGCTCAAAACCTACTGTCTCTCTCACCCTCTCACCCTCTCTTTCTGTCTCTTTCAATCTGCTTCTCTCCCTTTCACACTCGCTACATCTCCACCTCTCTCTTTCTCTCATTCTGTGCCAGAGGTCTGACTCGGGCCAAAAGAGAGTTACTCCTCGGGCTCTCAGCCACAGGTCCCAGATCAGCTGTCCAGGCTCCTGACCTGAAACATCATCAGTTGGCTTTAATAACTGACCTAGGAAACCAGGGGGAACTAGTGCCAAAACACAGACACAGGCAGTATTTTCAAGGAAAGTCTCGGGCACTTACAGTAGAACCAAATCTCAAATGAGGGCTAACCAGCTAAAAGTCGGTGAACTTCATCTCTCCAGATGTCCAATTCATTCTTGTTGGAAGATGACGAAAAACATTATAGTACAAAATTAATCTTTTATATCACTTTTTTTTTTCCACTCGGAAAAGACGAACACACCCAGGAGCAGAAAACAGAGTAGACTGCTTTATTTTCATCTAGCTCCTGTTCCACATTTAGATATGAGTCTTTCTACATTCCTCCTCTCAGAGGGCGCCTGGGCCTGGTGGCTAATGAAACGCATTTGCCTCTCCTCTCCACTGAACGTGACATTTCTAAATGAATAAAGCAGTAGGGAGAGTGTGTCTGCTGTGTGCACGGGACATTTATCTAGCCCGCAGGTAGCACTAGTACCATTAGAACAGTCCAATATATATAATTCTCTCTCTCTCTCTCTCTCTCTCTCTCTCTCTCTCTCTCTCTCTCTCTCTCTCTCCCTCTCCCCCTCTCTCCCTCTCTCCCTCTCCCTCTCCCTTCAGAAAGTATTCACACGCCCTTGACTTTTTCCACATTTTGTTGTGTTACATCCTGAATTTAAAATGTTTTAAATTTCGAAAATTGTGTCACTGCTCTACACACAATAAGTATTCAAATGCTTTGTTATGGCAAGCCTAGATCAATTCAGGAGTAAAAATGTGCTTAACAAAAAGTTACATGGCCTCATTCCATGTTCAATTATAGCGGTTAACATTCATTGTATCATGACTACCCCATCTCTGTATCTCACACATAAAAGGATCTGTAACGTCCCTTAATCAAGTCATGAATTTCAAGCACAGATTCAACCACAAAGACCAGGGAGGTTTGTTCAATGCCTCGCAAGGAAAAGAAGGATGACTGTACAAAACACAAGATATTCCAAAACATGCATCCTGTTTGCAACAAGGCACTTAAGTAATGCTTAAAAATATATGAATACTTCTTTTTTTTTAAGTCCTGAACCATTATGTTTGGGGCAAATCAAACACAACACATCATGTTATGGGTATGCTTGTCATCAGCAAGGACTAGGGAGATTGATAGGATACAAATAAATAGAATACAGCTATAAGCACTGGCAAAATCCAAGAGGAAAATCTTGTTCAGTCAGCTAGGAGACAAATTCACCTTTCAGCAGGACAATAACCTAAAACACAAGCCCAAATCTACACTGGAGTTGCTTACCAAGACGACATTGAATGTTCCTGAGTGGCCAACTTGCAGTTTTGACTTAAATCAGCTTGAATATCTTTGGCAAGACTTGAAAATGGCTGACTAGCAATAATCAACAATCAACTTGACAAGAGCTTGAAAATTTTAAAAAGAATAATGTGCAAATATTGTACAATCAAGATGTGTAGAGCTCTTAGAGACGTACCCAGAAAGACAGCTGTAATCGCCGCCAAAGGTGCTTCTACAAAGTATTGACTCAGGGATGTGAATACTTACAGTCTGTAAATGAGATATTACTGTATTTCATCTTCACCACATTTGCTCAAATCTATTTAATCCATTTTGAATTCAGGCTGTAACACAACAAAATGTGGAATAAGTGCAGGGGTAGGAATGCTTTCTGATGGCACTGTATATGAGCCCCAGTCACTCTCCACAGCTCAGTGCAACGTGGCGGGGGGGCTGTCATGGTGCATTACAGATTACAATGTGTGTGTGTGTGTGTAGTGCCTGCATGTGAATGTGCATGCGTCCAAGCACAGGGCGGCTGGGTAGCCTAGTGGTTAGAGCGTTGGACTAGTGTGTGTGTGTGAGACAGAGATTGTGGGGGGAAAATGAACAACAGCTAGCTCCTGCTGTGTTGTAAAGGTCAACTCCAGCTCTCTGCCCCACCCTCAGTCCAGCCTCACTACTTAGAGAATATAAGACCATTAGACGCTAGGGTTCAGGTCATGGACACACACTGTAATAGCAGAATTAACAGTGGTTTGATAATAAGGATGATGAAATGTACACACCTTACATTCACTTCCGTAGTGGCATAATGCCTAATGTAATATACTGTGTACAGTTTTGCTGAGGTGACCTCCATAGCCCCAAAAGTGCTGACTGCACTTCCCTATGATCAACGAGGGCCTAGGGACCCTGTCCCATACACACACACGCACTCAAGCGCAAAGACACGCACACAGAAAAACACACAGAAGCACACACACTTTCTTCACACCTCCTGTCAATAGCACTTATCACTTGTGATCAATGACCCATCCTCTCATCAATAATATAGCAGCAACAGTATCCTGTCTGCTGATACCAATAGAATGTGTGTGCGTGCGTGTGCTGGGAGAGAGCAAGCCAGGGTCCCCAGTCTTAATCTGTAGCATGATACTGTGTTGAAGGGATGAAGTCCCTGCCGAACCTCTTCTTCTCCCTCTCTCTTTCTCCAGGGAGTGATGTAAGGCCTGTGTCTGTGTAATCTAACCCTGGTCAGAGTTGCTCTGGCCCGGAGTTAAAACACACAGCTCATCATTCACTCACTCAGACCTGGGTCAGATTCACTCTCATGTAATAGACACACACACACACACACACACACACACAAACCATCAACGGAGGAGCTCGATACAAACCCAATCACCTAGAGACAACACTTAACAACAAATGGTCCATCTTCTACCATGCCTTTTTGTCTGGGTCCACCTCATATTTGTAGAATCAGCAATTCTATTTCCATCCGATGTTCAATACAGCATGAAAGTGAATTTAGTCGTAAATTACACCCAACAATGTGATGTGAACAAATCATGTACTGTACTTAGTTCCTGTATTCATCTGTATTCACAATGTGATGTGAACAAATCATGTACTGTACTTAGTTCCTGTATTCAATGTATTCACAATGTGATGTGAACAAATCATGTACTGTACTTAGTTCCTGTATTCAATGTATTCACAATGTGATGTGAACAAATCATGTACTGTAATTAGTTCCTGTATTCATATGTATTCACAATGTGATGTGAACAAATCATGTACTGTACTTAGTTCCTGTATTCAATGTATTCACAATGTGATGTGAACAAATGTACTGTAATTAGTTCCTGTATTCAATTTTATTCACAATGTGATGTGAACAAATCATGTACTGTACTTAGTTCCTGTATTCATATGTATTCACAATGTGATGTGAATAAATCATGTACTGTAATTAGTTCCTGTATTCATATGTATTCACAATGTGATGTGAACAAATCATGTACTGTACTTAGTTCCTGTATTCATATGTATTCACAATGTGATGTGAACAAATCATGTACTGTACTTAGTTCCTGTATTCATATGTATTCACAATGTGATGTGAACAAATCATGTACTGTACTTAGTTCCTGTATTCATATGTATTCACAATGTGATGTGAACAAATCATGTACTGTACTTAGTTCCTGTATTCATATTAATTCACTTGCAGGAGGCTGCATTGACTCAATGAACAGCACTTTGTGTCAAGATAATCAATGATGGGAATATTCAACGGGAATAGAATAGGGCCAGCTGACGCTACAGTAATCATCTTAGGGTTAACATCGTGTAGGTTCACGTCTGCAACAGCCCACTATAGCTAAACCTCCCCGGTAATGCCCTGGTGGAAGCTTCCCTAAACACACACACAGACACAGACACAGACACACACACACAGACACTTAGATACACACACACACACACACAGACACATAGATACACACAGACACATAGATACACACACACACACATAGATACACACACACACAGACACATAGATACACATAGACACATAGATACACACACACACAGACACATAGATACACACACACACAGACACATAGATACACATAGACACATAGATACACACACACACAGACACATAGATACACACACACACATACACACACACAGACACATAGATACACACACACACGTAGATACACACACACACAGATACACACACACGTAGATACACACACACACACACACACACACACACACACACATAGATACACACACACACGAGCAGACAGACACACACACTGAGAGTGGTCTGGTGACATAGTAGCACGCTGCTTTATTGATTATTGTCACCGTGCTGTGAGTTCTACATTCTCCGAGCATAAAGACGGCAAGGGGATATGTCAGAGCAATCTGACTCTCTCCCGTTCCACATGGCAAACACCTCTAAACTACGATACCAAACCCCTAACCTAGCATTTACAGTATCACACAGCTGCACACCCCCAAAGCATACCATAAGGCCTTTTAGACCCTATATAACAATCTTACTGTCTCAGTTCCTTACGCACACTAAAAATGAGGAATGCGGTCCCTCCCTACTCCCACCCTGGCCTCTCTCTCTCTCTCCCTCTCTCTTCCCCCCCTCTCTCTCCCTCCCTACTCCCACCCTGGCCTCTCTCTCTCCCTCTCTCTTCCCCTCCCCCTCTCTCCCTCCCTCTTTCCCCCTCTCTCTTCCTCCCTACTCCCACCCTGGCCTCTCTCTCTCTCTCCCTCTCCCCCCTCTCTCTCCCTCCCTACTCCCACCCTGGCCTCTCTCTCTCCCTCTCTCTTCCCCCCCTCTCTCTCCCTCCCCCCTCTCTCCCTCCCTCTTCCCCCTCTCTCTTCCTCCCTACTCCCACCCTGGCCTCTCTCTCTCTCTCCCTCTCCCCCCCTCTCTCTCCCTCCCTACTCCCACCCTGGCCTCTCTCTCTCCCTCTCTCTTCCCCCCTCTCTCTCCCTCCCTACTCCCACCCTGGCCTCTCTCTCTCTCTCCCTCTCTACTCCCACCCTGGCCTCTCTCTCTCTCCCCCCCTCTCTCTCCCTCCCTACTCCCACCCTGGCCTCTCTCTCTCTCTCCCTCTCTCTTCCCCCCCCTCTCTCTCCCTCCCTACTCCCACCCTGGCCTCTCTCTCTCTCTCCCTCTCTCTTCCCCCCTCTCTCTCCCTCCCTACTCCCACCCTGGCCTCCTCTCTCCCTCTCTCTTCCCCCCTCTCTCTCCCTCCCTACTCCCACCCTGGCCTCTCTCTCTCCCTCTCTCTTCCCCCCCCTCTCTCTCCCTCCCCCCTCTCTCCCTCCCTCTTTCCCCCTCCCTCTTCCCCCCTCTCTCTTCCCCCTACTCCCACCCTGGCCTCTCTCTCTCTCTCCCTCTCCCCCCTCTCTCTCCCTCCCTACTCCCACCCTGGCCTCTCTCTCTCCCTCTCTCTTCCCCCCCCTCTCTCTCCCTCCCTACTCCCACCCTGGCCTCTCTCTCTCTCTCCCTCTCTACTCCCACCCTGGCCTCTCTCTCTCCCCCCCTCTCTCTCCCTCCCTACTCCCACCCTGGCCTCTCTCTCTCTCTCCCTCTCTCTTCCCCCTCTCTCTCCCTCCCTACTCCCACCCTGGCTCTCTCTCTCTCTCCCTCTCTCTTCCCCCCCCTCTCTCTCTCTCCCTACTCCCACCCTGGCCTCTCTCTCTCTCTCCCTCTCTCTTCCCCCCTCTCTCCCTACTCCCACCCTGGTCTCTCTCTCTCTCCCCTCTCTCCCCCTCTCTCTCCCTCCCTACTCCCACCCTGGCCTCTCTCCCCCCTCTCTCCCTCCCTACTCCCACCCTGGCCTCTCTCTCTCACCCTCTTCCCCCCCTCTCTCTCCCTCCCTACTCCCAGCCTGGCCTCTCTCTCTCTCTGGCCCACATTCCCCCTCCATTACCGCTCATTCATCTATTCTTTCTATTTCACTTCACCCCTCTTTCATTCCTGCTCTCTGTCATTCCGTCTAATTTCCCGGCCTTGTTAAGACTCCATCAGCGTTCCTGGCTGCAGCGAATACTGTGACCTCACACAGTCTCCAAGGTCTCCAAACCTTTTATTGATAAACACCATGGTGGAGAGAGAGAGACATGAGAGGAGGAGAGAGAGACAAAGAGAGAGGGGGGGGGGGTAACAGAGAAGTTCTGCTAAGACTGATCCCTCCATCTCTCTCACTCGCTCTCTCTCCATCTCTCTCTCTCCCTCTCTCCATCTCTCTCCATCCCTCTCCCTCTCTCTCTCTCCCCATCTCTCTCTCTCCCTCCCTCCCTCCCTCCCTCCCTCCCTCCCTCCCTCTCTCCCCCTCCCCCTCTCTCTCCCCCTCCCCTCCCCTCCTCTCTCTCTCTCCCTCTCTCTCTCTCCCCCTCCCCTCTCTCTCCCTCTCTCTCTCTCTCTCTCCCTCTCTCTCTCTCCTCTCTCTCTCTCCCTCTCTCTGTAATCCATTGCTTTGGCTGGGCAAAGAGGAGCTCTGATCTACCTGCCAAAAATCTTTCAGACCGCACAATAAGACCTGCATACACACACACACACACACACACACGGTAGTCTCTTCTGACAGACCTTCCATTCCTTTCTATAGAAAAATGAATGAATGCACAGTTGAACGGGGGAAAGTGTCATCAGAGCAACACATTGGCAAAGGAGGGAAGAGTGCAGGATGAGAGGAGAGAAGTTAGGAGGGAGTGAGGCCGGCTGGAGCACTCTGAACATTAAGGATCTAATTGGAGTCAAGCTGGACTCCTCTCATCTTCCCTCTCCTCTCTTCCTCTCACCTCCTTCCTTATCCTCTACTGTATAACCAAATGATGCAATACTGTGAGCTACAGTAATGAAAACTCCTTTTGGACTACGTGCCCTCTGTCTTTTTGAAGAGTTGTGGTTGTTTTTCTCCCTCATTTTTGGTCAAATCAGCCTCCCACAGGGTTGATGGTGTGTTGTGAGTCTCTCCACCTCCCTCCTCTTTCCTAGAGATGTCAATCACCGTAGTAATCGAGTCTTGTTAGGATCCTCTCTTCTTTTCGTTAGCCTACAGTGGCAGAGTAGTGGGGAAGTCCTCTGACAATCTATGACAAGAGCTCTGCCCTAGTTTGCTGCTTGCATGCTGTGTGTGTGTGTGTGTGTGTGTGTGTGTGTGTGTGTGTGTGTGTGTGTGTGTGTGTGTGTGTGTGTGTGTGTGTGTGTGTGTGTGTGTGTGTGTGTGTGCCCATGTGTATGGAAAACCCCACGGTTGGCTGCCAAGTGGAACTGAGACATGCAGTCAGATTCAGACACTTGTTTTTTAATAGGCCCATTCCAGGTGTCACAAATGAGGAACAGCACACACACACACACACAAAATCCAGCCAGTGACTCAGGAACAAGATTATTTGTGACACACACTCCACTCTTCCACCATAGATAAAACAATGAGACAGATATTTCACCGGATGTATGAACGTGAGGCTTCCGCTTGGCGTTTCCACTCACTACCAAATATGGTAGTGAGAGGAAGTCCAGTGGCCCGACAGTGGGAGAACATGGAACAAGATTGATTTTGACCGACATTCTGCTAATTATCTCATCGGTGAAACATTTGATCTCAATACCGTTTTACGAACAGAGTGGAAAAACGTTTTACTTTACCCTTGACAAGGTTTTTAAAAATTGCGCTGTTTGGAAGAAGTGCAAAGGCAAATAAAAATGTATTGCACACGCGCACCTCACAGAGTAGGCGTTCCCTACAGAAAATATGCAAATATATACTAGAACACGCCAATAGGATCTCGCTAGCTCTTGCTTAGCTCTGCCCACCTCCTTGCTTGTTCTGCCCGCTATGACTCATTTGTTCCCATTTGAAACGGCAGGCTGTCGCTGTCTCCCCCATCACACAACGCCGGAGCAGCCAGAGAAAATCACAACAAACCGTAGACACCACCGACTCACTGGCTGAAGACACAGACACGTTCACATAGAGACATGGGAGTTGAAAGAAATAGAAGCTCTTCTTTCTTTAAAGCACACTTCAATACGTTCTCATAGCTGGGGGTTTTACACGCGCCCGTGTGTCAGACAGTCTTCGGGGGAACAAGTGTTCATATTCTATAAGAGGGAACGTCTGCGGAACCAACGGAGCACAGAGAAAGGTCAAACTAAACCCCAACGGAATGCTGACACACAGACACACACACACACACACACACTGTCTCAGAGCTGTCACACAGACAGTGGTCACAGGAGGGTAAATTGAGCTAGAATAGTGAGTAGTAGCGACGGGCCTATGGCTACACACAGCTGGAGTGGAGGATGAATGTGTCAGATAGGAGATAGTAGGAAAAAGACAAGTCCAGACATATATGGAGAATCCACCATTTAAATCAGGACAGCTTGTCACCACTTCACTGACTGACTGACCGACCGGGTGGCTGGCTGACTGACTGACTGACCACAGGCAAGCTGCTCTAATGGCCCAGCCATGGTCACAGACATGAACACACCGTGAACTTAATAATGAGCATTACTAGAGGTTGAGGGAGGGAAGGGGCAAAAGAGGGAAGGAGAGCGAGTGAGAGAGAAGGGGGAAAGGGAGAGAGAATGAATATGAGAAAGAGAAAGAAAGAGAGAGAGAGAAACAAAGTTGATGAAAAAGAGAGTGGGTGAAGAGGAGGGGGTATTGGTCAATAAAAGCCTGAGCCCAAAAACCCACAGAAGCCAAACCAAATCATCCGCATGGTGTTTGTTTAAAGTCCCACTAATACTGCCATTCAGACCCACAGCACGGGTCACCCTCCAACACTATACACACCACAGGAGGAAAGCAGAGAGAGCGGGAGTGAGGGAGGGAGTGAGGGAGTGAGGGAGGGAAACAGACAAATTCAATTAAGACAAATAATAGGTCAGCACTGCAGAGACGGGCAGAAGAGGAGAGGAGGGAGGGAGAGAGGAGGAAAAGAGGAGAGTGGGGAGGGAGGAGGGAGGGAGGGAGAGAGGAGGAAAAGAGGAGAGTGGGGAGGGAGGAGGGAGGGAGGGAGAGAGGAGGAAAAGAGGAGAGTGGGGAGGGAGGAGGGAGGGAGGGAGAGAGGAGGAAAAGAGGAGAGGAGGGAGGGAGGAGGGAGGGAGGGAGAGAGGAGGAAAAGAGGAGAGTGGGGAGGGAGGAGGGAGGGAGGGAGAGAGGAGGAAAAGAGGAGAGTGGGGAGGGAGGAGGGAGGGAGGGAGAGAGGAGGAAAAGAGGAGAGTGGGGAGGGAGGAGGGAGGGAGGGAGAGAAGAGGAGAGGAGAAAGGAGAGACCACTAGAAAGAGTGGAAGAGAGGACAAGAGATGAGAGGAAGAGGTGGAGTAGGGAGAACAGAGGAGGAGAAGAGGAAAAGGAGGGCAGGATTTGAAGAGGAGTGTGTTTGAACTGGCCATTCAGAGAATCTCAGAAGAGAACATCAAGGAGAAGAGGAGGAGAAGGAAGGGATGGGGATATCAGAGAGATTGAGAGGGGTGAAGGAAGAGCAGGAGAAGCGGGGGAGGAGAGGAGGTTAGCAGCAAATAGCTCATTAGTGGTTGAGCCTCAGCAGACAGACAGAGGGGTGAGGGGGTGAGAGGGGGTAAGAGCACCCCAGGGGGGGGGGGGGGGGTAAGAGACGAGGGCAAGCGAGCAGAACGTCTAACGGTCAGCCCAGAGGAGCTCTGAAAAGAAGCAACGGACACAACCACAACAAACAATAACAAAGGAGGAACAAAACAAACCTATCATGACCTTTGGGGGGGAAGGGGGGATTTCTAGGGTCTTTCTGGCTCATAGTTAATTCGTAAACAGCATGCAGCCATAAGGTATTATTGACCCCAGCTTATAAATGGGTTCTTTGTAAGGAGGAACACATGGCATCATGGCATGAGGATTTTACCACAAGGAGATGAAATGCATATGACCATCACTGGGCTACCATTATGGGGATTACGTAATATTATTATGAATACGGGACATGCTGTCTGTGTACGGACATCACATTGCTCCTCTACGGCCACTATAGAAATAGGTATATTGATACTCCCTTCTCTCAGCCAACATAGGGTACACATTATACACTCTACAGAGTATTAGACTGTGACCAGAAAATCAGAACAGCCTCTGGCAACACATTTGGTAATGATGAGAGTGTGCGTGTGCGTGAGCGTGTGCGTGTGTGTATGGGTGTGTGTGTGTGCATGCATGCGTGTGTGCATGCATGCGTGTATGGGTGTGTGTGTGTGCATGCATGCATGTGTGTGTGTGTGTGTGTGTGTGTGTGTGTGTGTGTGTGTGTATGCATGCGTGTGTGTGTATGCATGTGTGTGTGTGTGTGTGTGTGTGTATGGGTGTGTGTGTGTGCATGCATGCGTGTGTGTGTGTGTGTGAGCATGAGTGTGTGCGTGTATGGGTGTGTGTGTGTGCATGCATGCGTGTGTATGGGTGTGTGTGTGTGCATACATGCGTGTGTGTGTGTGTGTGTGTGTGTGTGTGTGTGTGTGTGTGTGTGTGTGTGTGTGTGTGTGTGTGTGTGACCCGTACTAAGAATCTCTATACACATCATT